>NC_141143.1:93354601-93400370 GCF_053477565.2 Lygodium microphyllum
TAAAAATCTTCGATCAATGTACGTAAAGTGAAAATAATACCTCTATGGCCTTGATATGGGGGACAATGAATTTCGTGCAACACAAATGATCTAAATGGAACAGTTACACATAACCTTTTCTCATAAAACATAAATCCATCACCATAAGACAATGAATCAATTGGAATCCAGTTATTAGCAATTAATTTATTCCAATCAACTTGAAACTATGGGTATGGGATGGGAATCTTGCATAAGGACAACTCCTATTCCAGATCCACTAGCGTCGCTGACTACTAGGAAAAATGCTCTATTAAAGTCGGGGAGTTGTAATACAAGAGCATGTGTTAAGTCATGTTTTAGTAAATCAAAAGACTTTTGTTGATTTTCATACCAATGATACATAATACCTTTCTTTAATAATTTTGTCAAAGGTAATGCAAGCAATGAAAAATTTCTCACAAATTTTCTGTAAAAGTTAGCAAGACCTAAGAAAGAACATAATTCATGCACATTTTTAGGTATCGGCCAATTCAAAATTACTTCTATCTTTTTAGGAACAACTTTAATACCTTCAGATGAAACAATATGTCCTAAGTATTCAATTTGGGTTTGGAAAAATTCACTCTTTTCAGGATTAGCATATAATTTATTCTCTTTTAGTAATTTGAAAACCAAAGATAAATGTTCATGATGCTCGTTCTCATTCTTACTGAAAACCAATATGTCATCAAAGAAAACAATGACACAATGCTGATGCTTCAAAAATATGTGATTCATCATACGACTGAATGTGGCTGGTGCATTAGTTAAACCAAAAGGCATGACAAGGAATTCATAATGTCCAAATTGAGTCCTAAATACAGTTCTAAAAATATCATATGTGTCCAGTCGTACTTGATGGTATCCAGATTTAAGATCTATTTTGCTAAATATTGCAATTACTTGTAGTTTATCCATGAGGTCGTCTACCCTAGGAATCAGATATCTATTCTTAACAGTGATCTTATTTAGGACACGATAATCAATGCACATCCTATAGATGTTATTTTTCTTTTTAACTAATAGAACAGTGCACCAAATGGAGAATTACTGGGCCTAATGAGTCCTCGGATTAACAATTCTTCAACTTGAGTTTGAATTTCTTTTTATTCAATTTGATTATGTCGATAAGGTGCTTTATATGGTGGTTGAGAACCTAGAATTAAGTCTATTTTATGATCTTCAGGACATATGGATGGTAAACCAGGTGGTAAGTTAGCATCAAAACAATCTTTAAATTGTAAAAGAAATTGTGCATGCTTAGGATGCATCTTATTTTTCTTAACCTCAATTTCATTCACCCATATTAAGTAGGATTTGCTACCTTTTCTTAATGCACGTTTAGCATGTGTATGACTAAGCAATGGAAAATTATCAAAAGTGTGCATACCATGCATTGTGATTTGTTTTCCATTAGAATAAATCTTCATTGAATGCGTGGAATAATCTATATTGGGATTATACTGATGACGCCAAGGCATTCCTAAGATAATGTCACTAGATTGCAAAGACATAACTAAGAAATTGTGCATGCCTAGGATGCATCTTATTTTTCTTAACCTCAATTTCATTCACCCATATTAAGTAGGATTTGCTACCTTTTCTTAATGCACGTTTAAATTGTAAAAGAAATTGTGCATGCCTAGGATGCATCTTATTTTTCTTAACCTCAATTTCATTCACCCATATTAAGTAGGATTTGCTACCTTTTCTTAATGCACGTTTAGCCTGTGTATGACTAAGCAATGGAAATTTATCAAAAGTGTGCATACCATGCATTGTGATTTATTTTCCATTAGAATAAATCTTCATTGAATGCGTGGAATAATCTATATTGGGATTATACTGATGACGCCAAGGCATTCCTAAGATAATGTCACTAGACTGCAAAGACACAACTAAGAAATTTCTACGTTCAACATAATCACCAATTTTAATTTCTAAGTCATGCACTTCTTGTGTTTCATTGTATCTAGTGCCTAAGAATGCAGTCTTGATGCGATAATGAGTGAAAATAGTATGTAAATTTAATTCTTTGACCAATTTTGCATAAATAAAATCGTGTGTGTTTCCGTCATCATGTAAAATAGTCTTTTCTTTACCATGCACAAGACATTTCATCGTTAATAAAGAATGGGGATTTGGTATACCTGGTAAAGCATCTGGAGTAGTGCTGATATCGTCTTCGTCTTCTGTGACATTTGGCATTTCTTCATGGTCTTCATCTTCAATCGCTCCCAAGTAGTTGATGTGAATAGTTGGCTTTTTGGATTAACAATTCACCGCTAAATGTCCAAGTTGATGGCACTTATAGCAGACTATGGATTTGGATTTAGAAACATTATTGGTAATAGCGGAAAGTTTAGAAATGTTGGGATTTGGCTAAAAAGATGGCTTAGGATTTGGATTTGTGTTTGATGATAAAGCAGGGAGTCGTGTCCAAGATTTACGGAATGAAGATGGAACAAAGCGGTTTTGATTGAATCTTTGAAAGTTAGAATTGAATTGCTTTGTACCAAAGTTACCATTGTTTAAAAATTGTTGTGGTTGCTTCTCTCATCCTCGAATTTTATCTTCAGCATCATGGGCCAAGGAAATCGCATCCTCAAGAGTCATTGACTTGAACATGTTCACTTCCGCATAGAAGTGACCAAGCAAACCAGACATAAACTTGCACTTATGGGTTGCCTCAGGTACATCTTCGAGCATTCGAAGTTGCAATAAAGCATTCCAGAAATGCTCAGTATATTGTGAAATAGGCACGCGATCTCTTTGTTGCAAAGGATCCCACTGTTTGATTGCTTTTTCATGGAATCAAGGTGGAAGAAAATTTTGCAAAATTTTCTTTTGAAAAGTCTTCCAAGTAGTAGAACAATCAATGCTTTTGCGAACAACAGTCCACCATAGCAATGCTCTATCCACTAAATGATTAGTGATATACTTAATTTTGTATTTTTACGGCATACTATTCTTCATGGAAATAATCATCAAAATGATTGATAAAAGCAAGAATAGTCTTTCCATTGCATAATCCATTGAAAGTACGAAATTTAAAATGTATTTTACTTATCTTGGCTTCTTTCCGAATAGATTGTGCTTCAAGTGTTGCATCGATCATGCATCATATAACATCTTCAGGTTGTGGTCCATCTTGATCGGCAATAGATCGTTGAAGACTGGCCAATTGAGCTTGCAAAGTTTGACGTGCTCTTCATTCCTCTTGAAGCTGCATCATAATTAGGTCGAGTTTTTGCTCCATCCTTGATTCCGATAAATCACCTTCGGCCATAAAATCTTTCATATTTTGATCGATCATCCTGCAAAATTTCAAACAACCTCACATACTCGAAATCTTGTTAGCGAGATAAGCGTAGCTCAAGGTCGGGTTTACAAGGCTTGCTTTCTTTTTTAAAAAAAACATATAGTCTGCGTGTGATTCTCTTCTTGCTGGAATTCGTCTCTATCACAGCACATGTGTGAATAGGGGCTTGTTGAAGATGCAAAACTAGTTCGAGAAGATAGCTATAGAAACAGTTGCTATGTAGGAGGTTTAGGATTGAATTTTGAAGCTTTAATAAGGTTAGTAACCTTAAGATTTAGATTAAAAAAACTTTAGCTAATTGTTTGCTGAACGACAGGATGGCGGCAGCTTTTTCACATCAACAATGACAAAGAATCTTCACCGATGGCGGCAGCTTTTTCACATCGACAATGACAAAGAATCTTCACTGGTGGTCCTCCGTCTCCAGTGAGTAGTCCTTTGCGATCCAATAGTGTAGCAAGGGGTTCGTCACTGCCAGGAACACGCTGTTATTAACGGATTTTGTGAGACTAACTGTACAGCCCGTTCATTCCAAGATTTTTCACCTTCGTGTGAGATGGTAAACGATTGAAAGCCCTCGATCTCAGCTTCGCTTCGATACCACTGGTGTGCAAATCAGATGCCTTATGTGTACGTAACGAGCGTCGGAAGGTCCCCAAGAACAAAAAACTCTACTTTAAGCTCAAAATCCAAGAGAATAGACTTGCACAACATAAAGCAAAAAGACCAATTGGGTATAATCTCCCTCCATGCCTTGTGTGACCGCTCCACAAAGCATGCATTTAATATTTTATTCATCTCCAAGCTCAAAAATAGCCCAAATTTACAATTAGCATTCTTTAGCTTTTGTGTTTGCTTTTGTCCAAATAAAGAATAAAGTGATTGGGTGCCCGAAGGATCGGGCTGTGTCCAAATACAATGACCAATAATGAATATTTAAATCGTACGCCCATGCTCATACAAAATAATAAATATATGTCAAGCGCGTCAAAATAAATATTGGTGCCATGCCTAAGACAAGCACCCATCAAAAATGATAATTTCTTCTAAATAACCTGAATACACACTATTGCCCAGTGCTTCCCAGTGCCACCGCCGCCTACTCTACACATCAATTGAAGCATTCACAATTGTTAGAAAATAATAAAATTAAACGAAAAAATGTGAATACCTAGCAGTCTTCAACTACAAACTAAATAAATAGGTTGGAACTCTATCCTAACCTTAATTTAATATGAGTACTGCGCACTCTAAACTCATAAATGTCCATTAATTTAAATATGTATTTTGCGGAATCACCCCCTATGGAATCACCCACTTGCACATTAAATTAATGTGATGCTTGAAAAGGACAAGTGTCCCCGTCAACTTTTTACACAAGGAATCCACCTTGTGTACGAGCCCCGGCAAATAAATATAATTTTACGGAATCCACTGTGGAATATGCCTCTTGGTATCAAAAGCAAAAAGGATGGGGCTAATGGGGCATTCCTACCTGGCACCGCACTGGATCTCAAATTATCCTAGAAGCCTTCCATCAATTGCTAGTTGAGCTTTTGAATTTTGAGCCAACATATACGGAAGATTTGCAATTTTTGAATAAAAACCCATCTTTAGCATCACCTGTGTAAGATATTCCCAAGAGACCCAATCAAATTCCTTCTCCACATCCAGCTATAAAACAACAATATTTTGGCCAGAAGTCTTTGCCCAATGAATGGCCATAATGGCATTCAGCACATTATCAAGAATAGATCTACCTTTGACAAAGCCATACTGAAATGGATGCACCACATTTTGGACTATCATGCTCAATCTATTGGCAAGATCCTTTGTGAAAATTTTATAAACCACGCTCATTAGAGCAATAGGCCACCAATGGGAAAGTTTCACGCATTGCTTTTGCTTGGGGATGAGGCAAAGCATTCTACTAGTCCAAGAGGAAGGAAGATGACCATTGTCCCAATAGTGATTAACAAGTTGGGTGATTGATGGGCCCGACTCTTTCCAATAAAAGAGTATGCATTCCACCGTAATGACATCTTCTCATGGGGATTTCCTTCTACCCATGCCCTTCAGAGAGCAGCATAGAGTTCAGCTTGGTAAATGGCCAAACCAACTGATCATTGGCCTCTTGAGTGACAGTTGTTTGTACATGCCTCAACATCAGGTCAACAGCACCCCAATCAACAACATCTAGGTCCTTATACAAAGCTTCAAAGTAGGATATGCATTGTTGTGCAATCTCCTTCTAATCAGAGATCCAACGACCATCCTCCTACTCCAAGATAGTCAAGATTTCTCCAAATCTCTTCAATCTTATGCTTCAAATAAAACTTGCAGAGTTGCAGCTTAAATCCATGACCAGTCTCTTATTGAACAGTAGGGAAATTTTCTCTACCTCTCGTACATGGGCAACGCATCTAACCTATTGAGATAGGTTCAACAATGAAATTTTAGCCTCATCTAATAGATTCTGACTTGCCCTCTGAGCTAGCTCCTCAAAGATAGCACTAGCCCATTTTAAAAGCTTTCGCTCTTCATCACAAATCCAAATTCCTTGTAAAGAAGTATAATACTATAGAGTCATAGCAAAATTCTTCCATGGATCTAGACAATCATCCTTAATGTTCTGAGCCAACTTAGAAATGGCCCCTTGCATCATATACTTGAAAGTAACCTGACAAAAATGTATCTTGTTAATTACCAAATTCTTATGCTCCCCCTCCACAATGCATGGCTGAATGGTCATGAGTTCTAAAAGGACCGAGACATTATCAAAGAGCAAACAATTGAAATCTGTTTTCAGTTTTACCATTGTAGTTAGCCATTCATTGCCTCCCAGCATGTACTGTTGATCTAATCTAGCCCAATAAGATTGGTCACTAAGCGAATGATATGTGAAAGGACAATGCCATACCTACAGGAATTCCTTAGCAAATTCAATTTACTGCATGCCTCCCACCATGCTTCCATTTCTTCTCCCACCATTAATGAGGATGATGTTGCATCATTCGGATCAGTTACTGCATTAAAATCTCCACCAAGAAAACCTAGGGGGCAAGAGAGAGATTAGTAAGTGTAATATCCCTCCCATACCCCCCCATGCATAAGAATGCCCCACCTTAAAAAAATTTAAATTTAATTCAAATTTTTTTACTCTCCCCCTCTCTCCCTGCCGACAGCATGTCGGGGAGAGAGAGAGAGAGAGAGAGGGAGTAAAGAGAGAGAAAGGGGGGGCATGCACCCCCTAGGTGGAGGGGTGGCAGCCGTTAAACGGTTGTCTTCCCCCCTCGTAAACCACCCCCTCCCCCACTATAAAAGGGAGCCTCCCTCCCTCGTGGCTCAGGTAGCCCCCCCCGTCATCTGCAACGCCACCCCCCCTCCGCCTGACACCAGCCCCCCTACCCCGCCTGAAATCGTCACCTCCCTCATCATCATCATCACCATCACATCTTCATCAGCACGACCTCCCCTATCAAAAACCAAAAAGAAAAAAAAAAGCTTCTAGAAGCTCCCATAAAGTGCCTTCTTAAGGGTGCTTCACCCGCAGAATCACGTAAGGGACGCAATTCGTCTTCGAAGGGAGTTCCCTCGCAGGAGGGAAGGGCTGCCAGTTGCAGGGAATTTCAGCATACCCTCCACCTGCCCAAGCATGACTGCGATGGCCCAAAGCGCCACATGAGAGGAGCACACGCCGGAGTAAGAGGAGCACATGTAGGAGTCCCCACCCGAAGCACGAAAGCCAATAATACCCCTCCTGCGAAAGTTCAGGTTCCATAAAATTCACCTTCTTCATTTCCGCATGATATGGGTGCAATAAGTATAAATTTGCATAGGGTAGTCTTAATCGCATTGAAAATATACTATAATTGAATGCTTTGTTTTAAAAAGATCATAGGAATGTTCGGGAAAGTTTTAGATCACATCACAAGGTACTTATATTTTCCGCACCATCATGATGAAAGGCTATTGCATTTTTGAGAGGAAAACCAAAGAGCGAGCGATGAAAACCGAGCAAGGCTAGAAAAGCAAGCAATGGAAATCGAGCAAGGCTAGAAAATCGAGCATGAAAATTTGAGCAACAAGCTACCTTCTAACATACCTACCCCTAGAGCATCACTGACGTATACAGATAAAAATTGTAGATTAAAATTAAATATAATGAAGACACACACAGAGGTCACATAACCCATCCCAATAATGACACAAAAAAGTGTAGTCCATGTTCATCTCACAAATAAGGTGGTAAGAAAATAGTATGATCTTGAAACATAGATGAGGAACTAATTTCAGTCTCCCAATGAACAAAACAAGTTCACATTACAAAAGTATTTCTTATATCATTCCATATCGTGGGATGAAGCTAACAAAATGGACACAATAGATGAAAGTTCATTAAAGGAGCTGTACATGTCCAAAAAGAAAAGGCCGTATGTTGAATTCAAAAATACCCTAGCCTCGAATACCTTAAACATAGTGATTTATCTACCTATATAAAACCCTTAAGATGAAAGGATACTTTTTTTAAATGACAAAACATTTAGGGAAATGTTTCCTCAAAGCTTTGGCCATCCACAAGACCAAAAAGCGCACTATCCAACTCTTGGAAGTAGTGATTGAGCCAGCTCCACCTTAGTAAGAGCTGCTTGGTGTATGAATTGATGCACGACTTCATTGAGTCCCAAGACCTTTATGAAGACATAGTATAGGTGTTTGCATGGCATGTATACCAAATTCTTCGTGTCTCACTGAGTAAAGTCCTCACATGAGCATCTTGGATATTGTGACACAGTGATAGAATAGGTCAACCCATCTGCTATTGAGCCTTCTGTCTTTAGAAAGTAAACATGAGCTTCACCAAGAGTAACAATACTCTCTTTCACAATCTCTGCAACCATTGACTTTGCCCTATTTATTCATTCTTGAAACTATTTAGATAACTTGCTTCTCCACTTCACAGGCTTTCCATTTCTCCACAGTGGCCGCTCATGGCTTGGAGGTGGCCTATCACATGGAACTGTGAAGCTATCCACAACCTCATCATTGTCTGCAAGAACAAATCCAGCTCTTTGCA
Organism: Lygodium microphyllum; assembly: GCF_053477565.2. Classification (NCBI taxonomy): domain Eukaryota; kingdom Viridiplantae; phylum Streptophyta; class Polypodiopsida; order Schizaeales; family Lygodiaceae; genus Lygodium; species Lygodium microphyllum. Next base: position 93,363,022 of record NC_141143.1, read on the forward strand.
AGTTTGCTTTCTCTGTCTCTGTCACCATGGTGCTTTGAGCAATCTTCCATGTCGCTGGAGCATCTCCTGGTATTCCCATCACTGAGCTATCCACCTTCCATGTATGGAGAACATCATTTCCACAAAACCATATGAATTGTCCCACTGTACCATCAGAACTATAACGTCTCCTTCCTTTGAAACATGGTGCAGGCACACCTACAGTTGCATTCTTACCAAGAGGGTTAATTAGTTTCCCACATCTAGCCTTCTTGGACTCCAAGAAGCCAAAACAAGTCACAAGACTATGTGCTTCTGTTCTTCTGATGGCCCAATGCATAGGGTGGACTATGCTCTCTTTGCATATCTTCAAGGCAATTTATGTCTCCTTTTGCAAATTCTGCTCCATTCCATCACCTCTAAACCCCATTGTTTTGCCAATAGTCACACTGTTGAATATTCAGGTCTATGGCTATCTGTTGGCAAGATCACTCTTGGGTCTACGTTACCCCTTTTCCTTCTAACACTTCTTGTCTCTTGTTGTGGTTTAAACATCTCTGGTGATTGCACACTTGCCTCTGAGAGCACTGCATGTGTCAAATCAATTAGCTTTTGACTAGAACCACTTGATTCTCCACACAAAATTTTTTCTTTCAATCTTTGCAAGGTTGGTCCACTACCAAGGTGCTTTCCTTCCATAAATGCTTTGTAGTGTGCACTTTGCAACACAGCCAATGCCAAATCAGCACTACGTGCCTCATAGAGTGAGACATACTTAGATTGCCCATGATTTGCTCGCATGCTCGAGTGCTTACATTCCGATAAATTTGTTGTTGGCACAAACCCTGCATTTTCATGCTGCTCCATGAACATCCCTCCCCATTGGGAAACCCTGACATCCCACCAGTGGAACCAAGCCATCAATCCAGGGAGCTCTCCATTCTTTACATGGACAGGAGACCAAAACTTTAAGAGTGCCTCTTTGCACTGTTCGGCTTCTTGCTCTGTCCTTGCAACCTTCCATTTTCTACAAAGAAGTTTGTGCTCCTCTAGATATGGGGCCTTGACACATCTCTTTGCATGCATGACCATGCTCATCTCCCAATGAAATGAGCAAGTCCTTTCCCTGCCATGCATGATGTTGCTTGGTCCTCCATTGTAGACTATTCTAATTGCTAGCCAATTTTCTTGTGCTGCATCTACCATAAAACCTCAAAATTTTGGGATAGAGAATCCATTTGCTATCATAACATTATTTAACATTTGCCAAAATGATACTTGTGCATGCTCATCCTCCACTTTGAACTCGCAGGTTGCAATGGTCATTATTTCTCGAATATGGGGATCATAAACAAGAGCTCCCATTGTGTTCCAACCTTTCACCCTATGCACATGGTCAAAGTGGATCCATTGATCTCCCAAAGATCCACCAGGTTGCATTCTATTAACAAGGTCAACTCCTGAGCCTGGTCCAATTGTAGACATCTTGAATATGTGTGGCATGACATTATCTCCAAGCTGTTGCGGAAACAAAATACTGTGAAAGAAGGGGTACATGCACTTTCTTTTCAATGCCAAAATAGCATCAAGCCTGCCTTCAGCATGTCGCTTGTCTCTTTTAGCAATGTTTACTGACCTTTGCATCCTTCTTCTCTGAGACAATGGGGTAAGGTTCACTAGCACCTCATGCAACTTGGCTTCATTGAAATCCTCGGAGCAAACTTCTTTTGAAATCAACATTTCCATCACAAGATCTTGACCAACAGACACTTCAATGCTTTTGACACGGAAGGATTTATTTGTGCACGAGTTTGCACCATGTCTTCAATCTGCTTTTGCTTTTGTCGACACGAGCCATCTTGCACACGGTGATCATGAAAACCAACATGAATAGCACATCTTGTGGTATTCACTTTGTCAAAGGGAATACAGTAGTATATATATGCAACACAAGCCTTTACACACTCAGGAGACATTCCACAATGTGTACACCTCAGGGTCCCAACCTCAGGCTGCAGAGGGCCAGTTGATGAAGGAGGCCTCTTCAACTTACCTTTCCACTGGGTCTCATTAGCAGTACCAGTCCTCTCTAGATATGGACATTCCAAGGAGAAGCATCTAAGATAACCACAACATCTGCTCATCCTCACCGTGCCATTGAAGAAATCTTGAGAAATAGTAGTGTACTCTGCCCATGTGTGCCCATCATACCTTTGGTCCATTCCATGCATTGAGCTGCCCTCGATCGGCTTAGGTGGCAACCCAAACATAATGTAGCCATTGTATGTAATTGGTAGCTCATCCACCTTTTGTATCTCTTTGACAGATGAGTATGCAACATGAAGAGAACTAGATAAGGAAAGCCTATCCAGTAGAACTTGCACACTCATTGAGTCAGTCATTTGCTTTATAAGAGGGATATGCTTAACTTGGAGACTATAGACACTGCTTTGTCCACCATCTAGTATGAATCCCTTGCTACCATCTTCTAGTCTCATCAATGGCATGGTCGTGTACACACCCGGCTGGCTTGTTACATGCTGCACTTCCACATCAATATCATCACCAATCTCAAAGTGACTCTTAAGCTCTTCCAATGCCACCTCACAGAAACATGAGTCATACCTTATTGACAAGGTACTGAAACTGCCATATTTGATTTGCACAGTGTTTGGCATTGTTGCTAAATAGGTAAATAGTCCTGTCTGTGTGAATGTCTTCTTAAGAAGCCAATAGACACAGTTAGAACCTCAATAGAGTTGAAGAACAATCTATGCAAAGGGAACAAGATAAGAGTTGTTCTTCAAGTAACTGTAATAAGATGGCGATATGAAAATAGATCTCAATATGAAAATAGTAATTGTCAAGGTTAAACAGTCATGTTAATAATAACCTTTACTTTTTCCATAATGATAGGTGTGTACTAAATATACACACCTAATGGTCACTAGCACGTCTAGTGATCATTAACTCCACCTCTGTCTCTCTCTCTCTCTCTCTCTCTCACTCAATCATTACATGCACTCTCTTTTGGTGTTTTTATTTACTAGCACACACAAACACTCTCTCACATTGATGGTCGTTACACACACTCTCTCTCTCTTTCTCTCTCCCTCTCTTGCAACAAAAAAAGGACACCTCTAATTAGGAACTGTAGTCCCCCCTCTGCACTAAATATTCACAGTAATGGCCACAAACACATCTGATGGTCATTAACTCCACCTCTCTCTCTCTCTCTCAACGACAATCATTACACACACTCTCTTCTAGTGTTATTTATTTACTAACACACAAATACTCTCTCACACTAATGGTCCTTTCAGACACGCACGGGCACACACACTCTCACATGACAGAGAAGAAGACACCTCTAAATAGAATCTGCGGTCTCTCTCTCTCTCTCTCTCTCTCTCTCTCTCTCTCTCTCTCTCTCTCTCTCTCTCTCTCTCTCTCTCTCTCTCTCTCTCTCTCTCTCTCTCTCTCTCTCTCTCTCTCTCTCTCTCTCTCTCTCTCTCTCTCTCTCTCTCTCTCTCTCTCTCTCTCTCTCTCTCCCTCTCCCCCCCCCAAACAAGCGAGCAGAAGGAGGACCAAAACAACCTCGCACAGAGGAGAAGGCGGACCGATCAAGCAAGCGAGCGCAAGTTTTTTGTGTGTCAATATGGGTGCATTTCAAAACAACAGGTACAACAGGGGTGCTGCTTCTGTGAGTCGACTATGAAGAGCCAGAGGCTTGTAGCTTGCATTGATCAAAGCCACAAGGTAGGTGCTTCTCCTCTCTTGGGTATGTTTGAGGTTAGAGTGTGTGTTTCAGCTGCGTTTCAAAATGCACTCTCAGTCATGTTGGGGCTTCCACAAGGCCCGCTCTGGCTCCAACAAGGTTTACTAGTGCGTTTTAAAACGCAATTCATAACCACATAGTGGGCAATTAGAGAGTGCTGATGTGCCTTCTGCAGCTCGCAAAGCAGGGGATTTGCGAGTGATGCAAGGCCAGTAAGGCGGCCCTCTAAACTTTGCAAGAGGCAGTCCGTGTAGGCGGGAGAGAAGTATGAAGACTTGCAAGAGGCAGTCCGTGTAGGCGGGAGAGAAGTATGTATGGCTTGTTTCAAGTGCGTTTCAAAACGCAGTCGTAGTCACAATGGGGCTTCCTCTTCGAGTCTTGCAAGGCAGTAGGAAATGGAACTGCAGAGGCCAGAGAATTGGGTGATTAAGTGGTGCGTTTTAAAACGCAGTTCTTGAGCTTGGATTGCAGTAACATGCGAATCCCGTAATGTAATGTCACATCTATTAAGGATTCCAACTTCTACAGTATGACTGGATAGCTCATGATCTGTTACAAGCAGAGAAAAGGGCTGTGTTTTAAAACGCAATGAAATTGGATGATGCTAATGTATGCAGAGCTATTGATGCCATTTTATGTGGAGCACAAAGTGTTGGATGATGCAAGCAAGTGAAGTTGCATGGATGTTACATGGACTGCACCTAGATTAGGGTGCGTTTTAAAATGCAGTAAAAAATGGATGAGGCTTTTGTCTATGATTGGGCAGACAACGTTTGAAGGCTAGTATAGTAATTAGACTTGCTCTTCAAACTAAAATGTTACATTTCAGCTACAAGACAGTTGCCAAGTACTCCAAGAATAGAGTTTGAGACATTATTTGCTTGGTTTAAGACATTATCTGCCATTATACTTGCAATGTTTGGCTGTTTAATAATGGATTACTCTCTACAAGCTCAGTGCTTTGTATTTTGTAACAGTGTTTTATACTTTGTTTGCATTTTGTAACAACGTTTTAAAACGCTTGCATTTTTTAGCCAGAGTGAGATGAGACTTTTGTTTCTCGAATGTTGCAGGTCAAACGATCCAGTCTCTCACACGTATCTACTTGTGTTGAGCATCTCAGCAGAGATATTGCTGGTATTTTGAAAAGCCAATCTCAGGTACTCTTTGTGCATATTCAAGTAATACAAATAGATATATATTCAAGTGCTACACATGTACTGATTCTTTTATGTGGTATTTCAGTCATGTCTCCACGAAGGGCCAGAGGCAAAGGTCGTGCAAGATCATCCAAAGATAATTTAGCCACTCCACAAAAAAGAACTCGTGGATCATCCCTCTCTACAGTTCTAGAGGAGGGTACACCAACTATAGAAAGTGAAAAGACTTCGAGTGTTGTAGTGGGGACTTCAGATCCTCAACTGCAAGAAGAAAGTGAAGAAGGAGATGACGCAGTGGTGGGGCAAGGGTCTGAACTGGTACAGGAGGAAGATGAGGAAGCAACAAGCCAGGTTTCCGATATTGATATGCAAATGGTAGGATGTGGAGATGTAATAAGTCAATGTAGACTTCTATCTCAAGAATTTTGCCCTCGTATCCCCTTGTGTCGTATGATTGCACATGCTGTTGTTAGAGGGATTTGTATAGACATGTCCTCTTTAAAAAGTGTATTTCAATATGAGGGTTATTTACCAGAGAAGGGCTCATTTGTTGTGTCTGTATGTAAGTATAAAGGAGAAGAAACACTAGTGACCCCTGCCATAGTGTCAACTTGGTCTCCTCTATGGCGTGAAGTGGATGCAGAATTTGAGAAGGAGGTCTTGGCAAAACCAGAGTTCAGGTTCTTATCTGGTAAAATGTTTTACGTATGGGAAGGAAATCATCGGTTGACTGCTTGGATGGAGTTGATCTCACAAATGTACAAAGAGAATAGAGCTCGCCATGTCAGGGTTGTTTGTTCTCTTATTGTTCCCACACGGATTTTAGAGATTGCTCTTCTCCCTGGACTCCAAAGAGTCAATAGGTGAGTGTATCAATATTTGTTACAATGAATTGACGTCTATATTTTTATCTATAGAACTCAATCTTACAAATTTTCCTTTATTAGCATGAACGAGTATGCCATCGTGAAACCTAGCTTGCGGGATGTACTTTGGAACTGCAACAATATCTTCAAGTGTGACATCAATGCATTCTTGAGTGCCTTACCCCAGGATCAACTAAAACTGTTGGAGTCCTTGAGAGCAAAAGATAGCAGTGTCAAGGGAAAACAACAATGGTATCCACTGACAAGGGGGTACTTGGCAAGATTGGTATTTCAGGTAATACATGTCATGGTTGTTATTAAGAGGGATTATAATATATAAGTTTCCTTTTTAGGGTAAAATTTAAAAGCTTCTCTTTTTTTGTGAAGGTTGAGTATACTTCAGAACTCAAAAAGGTTGAGGATTTGGTATTAAACACAGTCTCTATTGAGAACAGAGAGGAGACATTGAAAAAGGAACATGCCAAGATACATAAAAGATTGGCAGACAAGATGGGCATGGTATGGCCCCTTTGCTTCTTAGTTTGCTCCCCATTACAGGTAAATTTCTAAATATAGGTTTCTTATCCACTTTGCAGGTTCTTAATGTGCTTGATCCCAAGCTAGGGGATCAATGGTTGGATAGAATATTTGCACTGAAGTTTGATAGCCCAGACTCAGTGATTACTATTGCCAAGTTGAAATTCCTAGCAAATGCTGATATGAGGGAAGAAAAAAGATTGGTGATGCTCTCTCTCTTGGATGCAAACAAGAGATTAAAAGATATTTATGGTATGCCATCGTCGGATAATGAGTACAGATTGTAAGTGTCAATTTGAAAGCTTTTGTAGTCTTGATATTGCTAGTATCATGTGTATCTTGTGATACTAATAGATTTGATTTTTTTTGTTAAGGTGGTTGACACAGGAGTGCTTTTTGGAAAAGGTTGAGGTCGAGGCTATTCAAGCATTGGAAGACTTGAAAAAAATGTGTGTTTTAGGTACACCATTGGATCTTCCATAGGATTACATGGAGGGTGTGAAATTAGAGGCTAGAAAATATATGTTTGCTCACGTAAGAGCAAGAGAGAAAGCTATAGATGCATGAGGATCAAAGAAGGTGGAAGGTCCTCAGCGCCGAAAGAGAAATGAAATCATAATGTCTGCATATCGAGTTGTCTACAGGTAGATTTGTTGCCATAATGAGCTTAACTTTAGTTGCTCTTTGTTTATTTTAATAGCTTGTGCTAATATGTCATGCAAAAGGTATCTACTTCATTTGATTGGAGAGAAGAAGATAGCCAGGGTTCTAGATCATTGCAAAGGATGGATTGACAGAGATAATGAGGAAGTATGCATGTATCCCAAGAGCATGCATAATCTCTCTGATTGGGAGATCGACCATTGCCCTTGGTGGGTGGATCTTGGAAGTGGATATGTTTTGGCAAGAGAGAAGGAATTGCACAAAGTGCATTCCAAAAAATCTGTTGATACACCTCTTGGGGATCGATGCAATACACGGTCTAAAAAGGAGACAAAGAAAGAAAGTGATGGTAAGATTATATTTTGGGTGCAATGGTTGTGAAGTTTTTTTTCCTTGTTAAAATGCGAATCATTGCAAATGCTTTGTGCTGCAGCAATGCAAGAGAGAGAAGACAATAGTCCCAAACAACATGAAGTGGAGCAAAGGAGTAGCATCCAAGGAGGTGGAATAGATTATATCATTAGAGATCGTAACACATGTTGCATCCAATTTATACTCATATATTCTTGTTTGTTGCAGGGCAAAGGGTTGCCATCAAGGAGATCATTCCATTTGTATTTCTTCCTTGCTCACTAAATGATATGCATTCCAATAAAGATGATCACGTGATAAGTTATGGGTGCATGATGGGTGACTACAACTCTATGGGGCAAGATTTTATTGCAGGGAGAAAAAATGATGCTTACAAGACAATACATGAGTTCTTTTCTAGGCTTGCAAAACATGATATGACATATGTACGGAATGGGAAGCATGTGAAATGGGCTTGCAATGTTGTCTTCATTGACTTTCCTACTAGATGTTTGATTGATAAAGAAACCACCTTGCATGCTTGGAATATGCTCACGGAGGCACACATTCGCCTAGGAATTACAGTTGCTGCTGCCTCTTTGGGAGATATTGGATGGTTAGTTACTTGGATTACTTTGACAGGTATATTGTCCTGGTCAATGTGTGTTGGCATAAGTACTTAACTAAACAAGAAAGTAAAGTTTTTCTTTGATAAAATAGGTGATGCATTATCTTGGCTTGAGAAGTACATACATGTGCTTGGTCTCGAGGTTGTCAGGCGAGTTTTTGTGCTTAACAAGCTTCCATATGGCTATGGGAAACAATGCGATCTTGAGGTGTCAGTAAGTGATCTTAAACTTTTGGTTTGTAATTCTTGTAGTGAACATATCTGACCTTTATGCTTTATGTAGAGCCGATCTTCTCTTTTGGTATTTGCTCGTCGTAGTGGATGTCATCCATCCACCTTTCTTGGAGAGAGCAGCTCTCAATTCCGCAAGTTGCAAATTGATCCTTCGAGTGACTGCTGGCCCCATTACCTTCCAGAGAGAAATAGATTGGCATGACCATCTTCTTCGACTCTTTGGCGTGGAGGTCTTCAGAGATCACCTATATTCTTGCTCTGTGTATTAGATCTTTTGTGTCCACCATCGGGATTGATTTTGGAGATGGGGTGTGGCACTGCACCTCTGATGCGTGCATGCCAAGCATCTTCTCGTCCATGTTTTTCATTTGATATATGTGAAGATATAGTCGATGTTGTGGTTCGACCTCTTGTAGAAGAAGTAGGTTCAAAGAGAGCACGCTTGGGTCTTGATGATGAGGAGCTAGAACTAGATGCCTACAAAGTGCAAGTTGTGGACAATCCCTATGATGATTAGTGAGCATTCAAACTTCTGATACTTTGGAAGCAACTTTTATTATTGTCACTTTTATCAATAGAACTTATGTGTAGTTATGGTGAAACTAGTTATGAATCTTTGTTATGGTGAAACTAGTTATGTGAAACTAGTTATGAATCTTGCTCGCTTTTTTGGGCTCGCTCGGTTTTGTTCACTCGTTCAATTGACTGCCTCCATTTTTGAATATGTGGTTCATGTGTTAAAAGACGCACTTATGCAATAATATCCTAGTTGCATCATGCACATAGGTTAAATATATACTGCGATGCTCATGTACATTGGAAGGTTTGCGTTGGGTAACTTACATTGGCAAGAATGAGTTATGTTGTACACAATGCATTTGTGCAATAAAAAAATCCCTTGCAACGACCGTAAATAGGTTAATTCTAGGAGGATGTTTAATTAAAGAATAGGTAGTTGCTATGGAGAGGAATAAAAGGGTTATATTTTCGCATAAGCAACTGCATCCTATTTTGCATGACTTGCATGAGAAAGGAAAAGATTATGCTTTTATTTCAATATCATTATAACTGTACATAGCATAACCTGCATGCGTAAGCAACTTGCATGCATAAGTAAATGTATGAAAAGGAAAAGGGTTATATTTCATTTGATGAAAAGCATATAATACGCATGAAATGACAATTACATTCAATATGAAAGATAGGTTAAGTTAAGTTAAAATGTTGCTTAGTATTGCGCTTGCAGAGTTAATCCAACGATCTTGCACTTAGATCATTCTATGTTGTGAGTAATGATAGGGTACCAGGCCTTAGGACACAAATACTAGTAATATTGACAAAGGGATGTAATTCCTCAAGATAGGCACTACTACCTATCTCGTGCAACTAGTCTGCAAGGTCAAATGCTATTGCAACTAAATCATAAGATGCTACTACTACATCTTACAAGCTAGATTCGTTAAGAAGTCGAGTTGTTGCCCTATTACAACTATCTCACTTGGGGATTGATTTGTTAAACTTAGGAAAATTGTGAATTGCCAAGAAGCAAATTGGCCAACCGAGGATGACGGGGTTGTCCAAGATCTATTTTACAAGGAGACCTAAGGTAAGGATAATTGGGGTTGACAGGGTACAAACCCTAACCCAAAGAAAAAGGGGAAACAAGCAACCTAGCTTGCCAAGCCCTTGGAATCTCGCCAAGTCACGAACGATCCAGGATCGAATACTGGGAGTATTCGAGAAAAAGAGAATCACACCTTAGTAGTTGGTCATATGAATGACCACAGAATTGATCATGATTGTACACTTAGGTACATTGTTTGGACTTCTTTGCTCAAGGAACTAATTCAAGGCCAAATACTTAATGCTTCAGGCTAATAGCCTGGAGGAAGAGGCAGGTTCAGTTACCTCCAACTGTCTCCTTGGCCCTATCCAAGGGGGTTGTTAGCCGCGCCAAGTACATGGACCGGACCCGCCGCGAGAGGTCTCTCCGTGGGTGCTGCTTGGAGCAGGAGGATGCTTAGGTGCCAGGGGAGGCTCTAGCTGTAAATTCCTTGCCTCCGGATCTCGCACAAGAGGCCAACGTGACTCGAGATGGGATCTCGAGGCCCGTGTACTAGTCTACGGGCGAAACTTGGAGTAGCAATCCTGATGATTACTGGGATAGCCTTCATGCAAGATACTTGATGTATTTTGGGACTATGATAAATAAAGATTAGATATTTGAAAAAGGAACTTGCTTGACATTATTTTTGTGTCAGTGCCTAAATTACATGAAGGAACCTGTGTTTAAATTGATTAATTAAGGAAGCTACCTTTGCATGTCAAACATAATGTGGAAGGTAATTAGATAACTAAGAAACTTGAGGAAAGTACGGTGGACGCGACTTGGGTCCCTCCTACGGAAGGATGGTTCCGGTTAGCTGGAAACTTTTCACAAAAGACATGATAACAAAACTATGAAGATCTAGAGCCAGTAGAGTTAGAATCCTAATTTATGTTGTTTTAAGGGAGCGGAATGGGACTATGCCTTATGGGCAAAGAGGTTGAGCTTCGCATCCCTCTCATTTTCCATTCTCCATGAACCAAGTGCAGCATAAATCCGCTTCGACTCTGTTGTTCCTACTCAAAGTGGATCATCTTGAGCTTGACGCTAGCTACTTCCTAGAGACTTGACTAATAGGAAAGAAACCCTGACTTCAAGTCAGTCCTAAGTGGGAACGGCCGGATACTTCCACGTCGGGGCAGACTCAAGAAGACCTAGATAGAAAACCCTATGACATTCCTTGCGAGCGGCGCTTTCTAGACTCCCTCCCGATGGGCTGCTAAGAAGTGTCCCACAAGTGGTCAAGCAGACACGTTACAATTGGTATTAGAGCGAACCAACGAGATCTAAAGATTATAAGGGTACTTAATGGAGGAAAATAAAGTGTTTTCTGTTGAAAACATTTCTTTACTCACTTATGGATGCTGGGTTGCAGAGTCACAAAGCATGGGGTAAGTTCTTGGTGTTCCAGGTCATGTTCATGACTACAATGCATGCTTCGAATTATCATCAGAGGCTTGGCATGATGGGTATTCTGGATCGCATCTATAATCCTTCACCCCTGTATGCAGAGCGGACATGGACGAGAGACTCAAGAATATACTACATAGCAGCCCACCGACTCACGTACCTTCAGACCAACTTGAAGAGAATCAAGTGGATGGAGGATTTAAAGATCTTAAAGCTGTTCATCTTTGCCGAAGCTCACGTAAACGCAACCTTGCACATTAGCGGTCGGCAAGTCAAGCAAAACAAGTATGTCTATGAAGAAGTGACCCAGGTAATCTCTGCTAACATAATCAAAGAGTTAGGGCACTATGAGAAGAATGGATATCAAAGGAAGGGATACCCCAAGCTTTCTATGACTTACCATTTCCTGAAAATCCATGACCCCACTCCATATTATTATTCTGTCCCCATAGCCGATTGTAACACAATCCTATTTTTCCCAAACTGATGTATCAATCAGCCTATCCTACTTATCCAAATAAATGTACTCAAAGGGTTATGCCCTCATGAATAAATAAGACTTTTTACCATTGTCTACCTTGATCATAAATGTTAACTAAGGTGTTAAGTGATTAAATCACTTGGCTAAAAAGTTATGCTAGTCATATTAACATAATATGGGAATGTATGATAAGATATTAACATAAAGAATCTTATTGTTCAGACGCAACCCCAAGTGCAGGTTCCAAATCCGACTCCTGCACTAAGTCTAGCTGTGGCTCAAGAGAAGAAATTCCTTCTCAAACAAATTAAGCCACCCGAGTTTGATGGCAAGGGAAGGACTGTTCAAGCTGACGCCGAGATCTGGATTGAGTCCATGGAAGACTATTTTGAGGCAACAGGAACTGCACCTGCTAACCAAGCCATGCTCGCTAAACTTAAGCTTATAGGCGAAGCGAGACTTTGGTGGAAACAATGATGCAAAGATCAAGCGATCTCGGAGGGGACAGTTACTTGGGATAAGCTTAAGAAAGCTGTGTGAGGGAGGTATCTGCCACCTTCCTACTGCACACAAAAGATGAATGAATTCTATGACTTGAAGCAGCTAGGATTATCCCTTGAAGCATATTATTCGAAGTTCGTTTCACTCCTAAAGTATACACCTCCAATGGATATGACACAATAGGTGTCAAAATTTTGTGTTGGGTTGAATCCACCCATAAACACTCGATTGGAATCAATGCACCCAACGGACCTACAATATGCACTCATTCGAGTTGCTCCAATAATACAGGAGGTGCAGACCAAACCAAGGAACAACAGGATTTGGCCTTACAAAGATCTTCTCAAAGATAGATCTCAGATCTGGATATTATCAGATAAGGATCAAAGAAGAAGATATCCCGAAGACTGCATTCAGTACAAGGTATGGTCACTTCAAATTCCTAGTGATGTCATTCGGGCTAACGAATGCTCCTGCTACCTTCAACAAGTTAATACAGTATATCTTTAGGCCTATCTTGATGAGTTTGTACTCGTCTTTTTTTACGACACCCTAGTCTACTCAAAACAGGGAAAGGACCATGAACCCTAGCTTCGCATTGTTCTTGAAACAATGAGAGCACACAAGCTTTATGCTGAATAGACCAGCTTTGATAAACTAAAGCAAAGCTTAGCATCAGCATCCATCCTGAAACTTTCTGATCTTAGTAAGGAGTTTGAAGTGGTAACTGATGCTAGTGCACTTACTTTAGGATGTGTACTTATGCAAGAAGGTCATCCCATAGCATATTCTTTAAGGAAATTGAAGAGCCATGAAAGGAATTATGCTACCCACGACTTGGAGCTGTTGGCTGTCATCCATGCTCTCAAACTTTGGAGACATTACTTGCTAGGTAACAAATTTTCCTTAGTAACGGACCACAAGAGTCTTAAATGGATTTTCACCCAGAATGAGCTCAATATGAGGCAACGTCGATGGATCAAAGTGCTGGAAGAATATGATTTTGAAATCAAATATAGGCCTGGAAAAGAGAATGTAGTTGTCGATGCACTCAGTTGCAAGGCATTTCTAAATTCTCTCATTTTGCAAGATCCATCACCAGCAAGGTCTCTAGCCACAAAGGTATCAATGCCAAACAACCCGATTCTTGAGCTAGCAAAAGAAGGAGCATATCATGACCCAGTCTATCAGAAAATGCTAAGGGAGATCTCCATCAAGGATCAAGACCCGAAGCTAAAGACAAAGTATCAAGAATTCTCCATCAGTAGTGGACTTGTCTACTTTAGGACAAGATTATGTATCCCTGCAAGCCAAACTCTCAAGCAGAAGCTACTTTGGGAAGCCCATGACTCCCCTTTCTCAGGGCATCCTGGTTATGCCAAGTCCCTTAATACGATCAGAAAGAGATATTATTGGAAAAGGCTCAAGGGAGACGTACTCAAATATGTCACGGAATGTTTGTCTTGTCAACATATTAAGTCAGAACATGTTAAAATGCCTGGGAAATTGCAACCACTTGACATTCCACAAATGAAATGGGAGTTCATTAGTATGGACTTTATTGTTGGCTTACCCCAAGTTCAGGGAGGATATAACTCTATTTTGGTTGTAGTAGATATGCTTGCCAAGGTCGCACATCTCATCCCTGTCAAGAAGAACTATAAAGCTTCAAACATCGCAAGATTATTCATCAAGGAAATATTCAAACTTCATGGGTTACCCAGAAGAATCATTAGTGATCGTGACTTTCTTTTCACATCACACTTCTGGAGGGCTATCTTTAAGGCTATTGGAACTCAACTTTGTTTCAGTACAGCTTACCATCCCCAAACTGATGGTCAAACAGAATGAGTTAATCAAGTCATTGAAGATATGCTTAGGGCATACTGCTGTCGCGAACCCAAAAAGTGGATTCAATACTTACCACTGGTTGAGTTTGCTTACAATGCTTCTTATCAACAGAGTATTCAGATGACCCCTTTTCAAGCATTGTATGGGCATGATTGTCGTACCCCCTTGAACTTCTCGAATCCAACTTTGAGGGTAGAAGCTTCAAGACAGATGCTGGAAGACATGAATGATCAAATCAAATCAATAAGACAAGACATTCAAGCTGCCAAGGATAGACAGAAGGCTTATGCTGACTTGAAATGGCAAGACAGATCCTTCATCGAAGGTGATATGGTCTTCATCCGTGTACGCCCTAAAATGAGTTCATTATCCTTGGGAGAGTACAAGAAGCTAAGTCCGAGGTATTGTGGACTAGTAAGATCATCAAGTGCCTAGGGCCTAATGCTTACAGACTACAGCTGCCCGCAACTCTAAAGATTCATAATGTATTCCACGTTAGCATATTGAAAAAGTATCTACCTAATCTGAATCATGTACTTGATGATCAGCAAATTGTAATCCCTAGCCAAGGAGTCCTTGAGCTACGGCCTGATAGAATCCTAGATGTTAGGGAGAGGCATTTGAGATCAAGGACCTTGAGAGAATATCTCATCCAGTGGAAAGATAATCCCGAAGAGGATGCCACCTGGATGGATGAAAATACTCTCAACCAACAATACCCCCATGTCTTCTCGAGATGAGGACATCTCGATTCCTCTAAGGGGGAGAGGATGTAATATCCCTCCCATACCCCCCATGCATAAGAATGCCCCCCTTAAAAAATTTTAAATTTAATTCATTTTTTTTTACTCTCCCTCTCTCTCCCCACCGACTGCATGTCGGGGAGAGAGAGAGAGAGAGAGGGAGTAAAGAGAGAGAAAGGGGGGCATGCACCCCCCAGGTGGAGGGGTGGCAGCCGTTAACCACCCCCTCCCCCACTCGTAAACCACCCCCTCCCCCACTATAAAAGGGAGTCCCCCCCCTTGTGGCTTAGGCAGCGTCCCCCCCTCGTCGCCAAGAAACACCCCCCTGGTGATCTGCAACGCCACCCCCCCCTCCGCCTGACAGCAATCCCCCCTGCCCCGCTTGAAATCGCCGCCTCCCTCATATTTATCATCATCACATCTTTATCAACACGACCCCCCTATCAGAAACCAAAAAGAAAAAAAAAACTCTTCCAAGAAGCTTCTAGAAGCTCCCATAAAGAGCCTTCTTAAGAGTGCTTCACCCGCGGAATTGCGTAATGGACGCAATTCATCTGCGAAGGGAGTTCCCTTGCGGGAGGGAAGGACTGCTAGTTGCAAGGAATTTCAATACACCCTCCACCTGCCCAAGCCCGACTGCGATGGCCCAAAGCGCCACACGAGAGGAGCACACGCGGGAGTAAGAGAAGCACATGTAGGAGTCCCCACCCGAAGTGCGAAAGCCGATAATACCCCTCCTGCGGAAGTTCAGGTTCCATCAAATTCACATTCTTCATTTCCGCATGATATGGGTGTAATAAGTATAAATTCGCATAGGGTAGTCTTATTTGCATTGAAAATTTACTATAATTGAATGCTTTGTTTTAAAAAGATCATAGGAATGTTCACGAAAGTTTTAGATCGCATCACAAGGTACTTATATTTCCCGCACCATCATGATGAAAGGCTATTGCATTTTTGAATATGTGGTTCATGTGTTAAAAGACGCACTTATGCAATAATGTCCTAGTTGCATTGCGCACATAGGTTAAATATATACTACGATGCTCATGTACATTGGAAGGTTTGCGTTGGGTAACTTACGTTGGCAAGAATGAGTTATATTGTACACAATGCATTTGTGCAATAAAAAAATCCCTTGTGACGACCGTAAATAGGTTGATTCGTAGGAGGATGTTTAATTAAAGAATAGGTAGTTGCTATGGAGAGGAATAAAAGGGTTATATTTCCGCATAAGCAACTGCATCCTATTTCGAGGGACTTGCATGGGAAAGGAAAAGATTATGCTTTTATTTCAATATCATTGTAACTGTACATAGCATAACCTGCATGCGTAAGCAACTTGCATGCATAAGTAAATGTATGAAAAGGAAAAGGGTTATATTTCATTTGATGAAAAGCATATAATATGCATGAAATGAAAGTTACATTCAATATGAAAGATAGGTTAAGTTAAGTTAAAATGTTGCTTAGTATTGTGCTTGCAGAGTTAATCCAACGATCTCGCACTTAGATCATTCTATGTTGCGAGTAATGAGAGGGTACCATGCCTTAGGACATGAATACTAGTAATATCGACAAAGGGATGTAATTCCTCAAGATATGCACTGCTACCTATCTCGTGCAACTAGTCTGCAAGGTCAGATGCTATTGCAACTAAATCATAAGATGCTACTACTACATCTTAGGCCAAGGGAGGCAAGGCCTAATTACAAGCTTGATTCGTTAAGAAGTTGAGTTGTTGCCCTACTACAACTCTCTCTCTTGGGGACCGATTTGTCAAAATTAGGAAAATTGTGAATTGCCAAGAAGCAAATTACCAACCAAGGATGACGAGGTTGTCTAAGATCTATTTTACAAGGAGACCTAAGGAAGGGAGAATTGGGGTCGGTAGGGTACAAACCCTAACCCAATGAAAAAGGGGAAACAAGAAACCTAGCTTGCCAAGCCCTTGGAATCTCGCCAAGTCGCGAACGATCCAGGATCGAATGCTGGGAGTATTTGGGAAAAAGGGAATCACACCTTAGTAGTTGGTCGTACGAACGACCACAGAAATGATCGTGATTGTACACTTAGGTAGATTGTTTGAACTTCTTTACTCAAGGAACTAATTCAAGGCCAAACACTTAATGCTTCAGGTTAATAGCCTGGAGGGAGAGGCAGGTTCAGTTACCTCCGACTGCCTACCTGGCCCTATCCAAGGGGGTTGTTAGCTGCACCGAGTACATGGACCGGACCCGCCGCGAGAGGTCTCTCCGTGGGTGCTGCTTGGAGCGGGAGGATGCTTGGGTGCCAGGGGAGGCTCTAGCTGTAAATTCCTTGCCTCCGGATCCTGCACAAGAGGTAGACGTGACTCGAGATGGGATCCT
Organism: Lygodium microphyllum; assembly: GCF_053477565.2. NCBI lineage: Eukaryota > Viridiplantae > Streptophyta > Polypodiopsida > Schizaeales > Lygodiaceae > Lygodium > Lygodium microphyllum. The sequence continues at coordinate 93,380,179 of NC_141143.1, forward strand.
GAGGCCTGTGTACTAGTCTACGGGCAAACCTTGGAGTAGCAATCCTGATGATTGTTGGGATAGCCTTCGGGCAAGATACTTGATGTATTCTAGGACTATGATAAATAAAGATCAGATATTTGAAAAAGGAACTTGCTTGACATTGTTTTTGTGTCAGTGCCTAAGTTACGTGAAGAAACCCGTGTTTAAATTGATTAATTAAGGAAGCTGCCTTTGCATGTCAAACATAATGTGGTAGGTAATTAGATAACTAAGCAACCCAAGGAAAGTGCGGTGGATGCGACTTGGGTCCGTCCTAGGGAAGGGTGGTCCCGATTAGCTAGGAACTTTTCTCAAAAGACGTGATAATGAAACTGTGAAGACCTAGAGTCAGTAGAGTTAGAATCCCAATTTATGTTGTTTTAGGGGAGCCGAATGGGACTATGCCTTATGGGTAGAGAAGTTGAGCTTCGCATCCCTCTCGTTTTGCCATTCTCCATGAACCAAGTGCAGCATAAATCTTCTTCGATTCTATTGTTCCTACTCAAAGTGGGTCATCTGGAGCTCGACGCTAGCTACTTCCTAGAGACTTGGCTGATAGGAAAGAAACCCTGACTTCAGGTCAGTCCTAAGTGGGAACGGTTGGATACTTCCGCTTCGAGGCAGACTCGGGAAGACCTAGATCGCAAACCTTGTGACATTTGTTGCAAGTGCTAGGTGGCGCTTTCTAGACTCCCCTCCCGATGGGCTGCTAAGACGTGTCCCACAAGTGGTCAAGCGGACACGTTATAGTAAGCTCAATCCAGAGATCCCACCCATGCCTGCTATCATTAAACCCATATATATTAGTAATGGATATTCTAAAATCCTCCAAGTCCATTTTAGCTGACAAAATTTGTCCACTGCTACTGTTGTAAATGCAGGCAGGATTACGACTAGATTTGATGGATGTGAAGCATCTTGACTCGCCATCTTTGATCCCAACAATATAGAGTTGATCATCCCCATAAGAAAAAGACAGGCCGCTCCATTTATGCATTTTGTGTTCCTAACACATGACAACATCCAAATCCCAACTCTGAACCCATTTCCAAAATAGGCTACGCTTCACACATCCATTAAGCCCTTTGGCATTTATCGTAGCAATCTTCCCCCTGTCAATTATCCCCATTTTGATTATGTGTTGCTTCATTAAGCTATACTCCTACCATACAAATGTCACTATCTCATGTGGGCTGAGCATCATTGTCCATCGACTAGAAATCGGCATCTTAGGAACCAAGCCACTCTTGGTCTTAGTCATGAACCATTCTTGGTTATTAGGACCAAACCATTTCCTACCACCTGCCCAAGAGGCTGACTGAACCTTTGCATCCATACTTGGAAACTTTTGATCCAAGTGCTCCAAAGGAACCCTATTAAGATATGTGAGGGAGCTAGCCATGTTTCTATCAAACCGAGGTATAGCAACTTTGCTCTAGAAATTTCTAACCATGGAGGAGTAGTCAACTGCATTGTCCATCGGATGCTCTAGTGTTTTACTTGTTTGGCCTTTACTTTTATTGTTATTAACTAGCCTCCATCCATCCTCTTTCTCCACAGAAATAACCTCTATCTCATCTGACTTCTCTCCTCGAGTTTGAGGTGTCTTTGCAACTTTTACCCATGTGGTTCCCTTCGGGCTCTATCTAATTTCAATAGATTCTGCATTTGAGTTTGGACACTCCTTAAGGTAGTGTCCCCATTGCCCACATCCAAAACAGGCACCAACAAAATGGCTCCATACCAATTTGAGCCTAAGCTAACCCACCTAAGGTATATCCAGCTCCACTACATCTGGCTTAGGCTCATATGTATTCCATAAAAGACACACCCTATTGTAAAATGGGCTAGTAAGTGATGGCACTTACAACGTTTTCCCCAAACCCCTAGCAATGTCGAGCAAGAAATTCCAAAGGTAAGCAAGCAACTCAAGTATCTCCACCCATATATGACACTCACGCTTAAGCGAATGTTGTCCTACCTCAATCGGCTGTGGCAAGCATGATGTACACAAGTTCCAGCCCCTAGAAATAAATTCCCTATGCCAAAATCTTCTTCTAAGTGGCTTCTCTCTTGATGAATACCACTTCAAAAAATCCACATCCACCATAATAGATATGCTCAACCAATCCATCATCCTTAAGAATAGCATTAAACTAGAAGGTGACATCCATTTCTTTTGGCACCCTACCCGTGAAAAAAGTTAGCATCACTTGTGCATTGAACTGAAGGATGTTGTGACAGACCTTCTCTCCATCCAAACTGATCTTCTTGGCCACCCCATGGACCTATTCCTCTTTGTTGCACTGGAGAGTTGCAATCAAGATTTCAGATACCTTCTGAGGGTTGACTTCTAGCTGAAGGTTGTAGTCCTCACAAGAGCTAGGAAGTTTGTTGTCAGCTGCCTCAAGCCCTAGGCAATCTTGCACAAAGCAATCGGTATTTTCAACTTACACATGCACATACCCTGTCAGTCTCTCCACTCTCTTCCTCTTATTATTTACTACACGGAGGTAGCACTCTCTTATGACATAGGTTCTGCTGAAGCATTCTCATTGTCTTCCATGCATGCATCCTCATTCGAAGCTCGACTCAGAATCATCTGCGTGATGGACCACACTGAATGCGGCATGCATAGGAAGATGGCAAAATGTGTCCATATGGACATGTGGATAGGAATGTGGAGTAATGATGTAAGAATTAATCGCCCCTTAATCAAGCTTCTTTGTCACTCTTCCTTCTTTATCTTGTACAATTTTTACATTTGTTTGTTCATCATGATGTTTAGAACAAATGCTACTTACATGTTATACGCTTTCATCTTTAAAGCATTCAATTATTTAGATATGTGGGATGGATGAGTTAGCACTAACCCTAACCATGTCAAACCTATTTGCCAAATCCCCATGAATCTCGTGCCCTTATTTGTAAATATTGATGACCAAAAAATCCCACAAATACTACGCAATCACATCGTTGATGCCTTAAATTGCAAATAACACACACGTGCATGTAGTCTGTATGCATACGTGTGCACATGTGGGTGCAAGCACACACACACACACAGTGTGTGTGTGCATGTGTGTGTGTGTGTGTGTGTGTGTGTGTGTGTGTGTGTGTGTGTGTGTGTGTGTGTGTGTGTGTGTGTGTGTGTGTGTGTGTGTGTGTGTGTGTGTGTGTGTGTGTGTGTGTGTGTGTGTGTGTGTGTGTGTGTGTGTGTGTGTGTGTGTGTGTGTGTGTGTGTGTGTGTGTGTGTGTGTGTGTGTGTGTGTGTGTGTGTGTGTGTGTGTGTGTGTGTGTGTGTGTGTGTGTGTGTGTGTGTGTGTGTGTGTGTGTGTGTGTGTGTGTGTGTGTGTGTGTGTGTGTGTGTGCACGTGCATGCGTGCGTGCATTATGTGTGTGCGCGTGCATGCATGTGTGCGTGACAATGGTGATATATCTCACACTATGCTCATGAGAGAATTTATGGGCTATCATTGTCACCTAGCATCAAGTTGTGGAGTGAGATATGATCATTCATCCTCACCCCAATTTCATCTCCCTCTCTTGTAGTGACATATGCTTAGTCTCCCCATAAACTAACGTATTGTGCTATAATACCTACCACATCCACCACACTTACACTCCACAAAAACATCCTCTTCTAAAAGGCATTAGTCTAAACCAAGTGGAGGAGAGAGAGGTTTCATTTTTGCTTCCTAGTTAGATGTTGATATGTAGGGCATCAACAATATTAGTAGCTTCAACCTTACTATGTTTGGAGCCTCCCCACCCCCCCAGACACATGCCCCATTTTGAGCCACCACAAAATTACGCTTAAGGATACTCCACGTCAACACCTTAGTTACCTTTCCCACCCCTGCTATGTTCTCCCTTTGATACTATCATGTGGCTACTCTTCAATGAACTTAGCCTCAACATCACACTCCATACCGCTATTGGGATCATCCCCCTATCCACCACTATAGCCATAATTCTAGTACTATTAATATGTAGCAAATGTAGGATAAGAAAAGGATTGATGTAGGAGCCCAACTTCAATGTGGAGTACTTGAATTATAAATAGTTTCAGAATTTTTAATGTTCTATGGTACACAAATTAAGATATGGAGACTTTTGTAAGTTTTTCTTATGTGATGTATTGGCACAGCAATAGGAAGAACCTTTTTTAATAGTCTCTTTGTCAATGTTGAGTTCTCCTTTTAGTGTCATATACCCTCCATGTAGAAGTAGAATTTTTAGTAACCTTACAAGAAACAAATTTGGCATGTGACTCATTCAATGTGCTTTTAGGTTTAGCATATCCTAGTAACTTTCAATATCTTTTTTGCAACCCAATTCGAATCTCAAAAAATAGTGAGGAACATAAAAACTAAATGAAAATTTTTGCACATATGATTTATGATTATAAAATGTGGAACTACAATATATGTAGGATATAGCGGTAAAATTTCCAATGTTGTGAAAAGTCTTCAAGGGACACACCCCATCATAAATATATGCATTGAAACTATGTGGGAATGAGCATTGATGAAAAGATCATCAAAATGCCCATCAGAATATATCAACACATCTTTCAATGCAGAGTGTAGAGAGCTTTTGTCATATACATACAAATGAATGTAAAAAAGAATAATTTTAGTAAGGATCTTGCTCCTATAATGGGCAAGATCCATGTTGTCCATGTGTACTATCTTATTAGACATGGACTATTTGTTTCCTTATATATAGCATCTCAAAAACCAAATAAAGCCCTTGATCCACTCGAAATAGTATGCAAGAGTCCTTGGATGAATTGATGAGAGAAAAACATGCATAAACACATGACTCATTGTCTAATACATGACTACTAGACAAAAGGAAAAATTATCACACTATAATAGAATGGAAGCATGAATGTGAACCTTAAATGTGCATTAGGATTATTGTTTACTTGCATTTAGAAATGTATTTAAACTCATAGAAATTTTAAAAAAAATTATAAGCAATTCAATGTGCTTGTGAATGCCAAAAATGTTTACAATAATTTACACTTTTAAGCATGACTATAAACACATAATCTATAGAACACAATATGTAGAACATGCATTGTATCATCAACAGAACCCTCATCTAGAGTATGCTTCACTTCCTATGTTTTAAAAATCCATTACTTATATTATTTTATTATATTTGTTTAGAGCTTGTAAAATAAATCTTAGGTTTGGAAATTCTACTTAAGCCTTAGGATATTTATGGTTTTCATTTCTAATTTTTGGTCTCAATTTGTTGTTATTTCACATTAGAAATCTAACTTTAACAGCAATCATAAGTGAAAATCTTTGCAATCTAAGCATGACCATAAATGCAAATTTCTACAATTTAGACATGGTAAAATCCATGACCATAAATGCCTAGGCCTACATCCATTGACATACTTTATATCTATTGTAGACTCTACAATAACTACAATAGACATATTGCCTTATAATTTTTGTTAAATTAGGCATGCAAATAATTCCAAGCCAATTGTGGCCTTCTCAAGCAATTAGCATACCTCTATGTCATACAATCATGGGTTCTTATAATAGCGAAGCACTCAGTCAACCTCTGAAGCACATCAATCATTGTGCTCAATCATCCTCATGCTAGCAATCTAATAAAACAATGCACTTGTTCCTCACAAAATGATTGAAAATATAAAATTTTGTTAACGATATCTTAGTCTCCTAATCTACTCTAATGAACATATACTTCATCTCCAAAATCAATCCCTTGCCAATTTGGTCTTTTAACTAGTCGTGCATGTTTTGAGTGAGCAAAGCATGAGAGAAAGAGATCAATTCCTCACCATTGCATCCCTCTCAAGCACAAAAGTCTCTTATTTTACCACATCGTAAGAACATGAGCACCTTAAGTGAACAGATTTTTTCCTTATCTCAAAATTGAAACCACTTCATTGGACTCTATGATATCTCAACAATGGGACATTGGACAAATACTAGTTCTTTCAAGAGCTCAATATCTTAATGGAAATCAAGTACCTCTCACTTAAGTTTCTCACATTCTTGCTTTTAATTATCTAAGCTTCCTCTCACATCCCTCATGCAACAAGCAAGTAACTAAGAGATTCAAAGGGTGTAGTTAGACTCAACCTACTTATCTTCATTGTGAGATTCAACCTACTTATCTTCAATATGTTGTAGTCCAAAAGTAGGGAAGGTTTGTCAATGTACTCCTAATTCACATATTTCACTCTAAGTGGCCACCTTTGCTCCTTTGAATCCATATCATGTAGCTCCAATGTTGAGAGAATGAGATAGAGAAGAAGATGGAGAAGAAGAGTGCGGAGAAGATATTTTCTTGATGATCTCTCAAACTCTAGTGTGCCTAACTCTCATTTTATGTTTATGACATCAAACTATATTTTTCTCATGAAAAAAATGGGTTGGAGATATTACATGAGCACCTTACATGTAGACTATGCCTAAAATAATTACATTAAGCCCTTTGAAATTCAACACAAATTCAAAAATTAATTGTTGGAAGTACTATTAGGAATTTATTTTGATATGGCATTTGTTGTTATCATCTTTAAATAGTATAACTAGACCTTAGTCTACTTTAGTCATAGACTTTGATATATGTAATAGGACTTTATCTTTCATGTGATTAGTTGTATGATGGTATAGGTGTGGCCTACAAAGTTGAGAGGTAGTATTCTTGATTTTTTATCATAGTTTATGAGAGATGAGAGTGTTGAGTAAGAGATTCATGACATAATTATCATGGATATTCTCAACCTTGATTTCTTTTTTCTATTCTCTATTTATTATTTATTATTAGTATCATTGTATCCTTTCTTTACCATTTCATGTCTTCATAGATGCCTCTAATATTGTTGAGCTATCTTAATGCAAGATATATTTTTAGAGTGGTTTAGACCTTTCTATTATTCCTCAAAGAGGTTGACTATAATTAAAAAGAATTACATAGTTATAGATAGGGAAGCTTTAGGCATGGTTCTTACTTTATAGAAGTTCTGGCATTACTTGTTAGGAAAACTAATGATCTTTTATGTAGATCATCAAGCACTTTTATATCTAGTTAATAAGCCATAATTAATAGGAAGATTGGCTAGATGGATGCATTTATTGCAAGGATTTGACTATAAGCTTGTGCATATTCCTAAAAAGAAACATGCATGGTGGAATTTTTAGGTAGGATTGAGTCCATAAATTTTGTATGAGTGAATGATCAGATCCTGAATGAAGGCTTATTCGGAGTAAAAATACATGAGTTTGATTCTTATTGTGATCAAATGATAAAGTTCTTGGTTGAATGCTATATGTCAATAGATTTATCCAAAGATCAAAGATGAAGATTAGCTCTACATAGAAAATTGAGCCACAATTGTAGTGTTATCTAGATTGGGAAATCTCTTGGGAGATGTGGAATGCTTAAAATGTTAGATTGTTTTCCTTAAGAGGGATGGTGGTATTTGTTGATAAAGAATAATTTTTTAGTGCTAGAAAGCTAGTGAAGTGATTGAAAGTAGTATTGGTGATGAAGCTATTGAATAGCTTATGGTCAATGGTAGTACCCTTGATTGATAACCCCTTTTGAGTGGATAAAACTTGCATGGTATGGGATTGTAGGTTGTAGCAAGTGGAAAAGTTGTTGTTGATAGGTAGGTGATGGTGTAGGAGTCAGTGTAGTCTTCTATTTTTGCAACAATAGACATCTCATGGATTTTTTCCCTAGGGGAAGTGCTAGTCTTCTTTCTCACACTACACATGTTATTGGGTTGGAAGATGGGTCAAAGTCCATGTAGTTGTAGAGTGTTGTCCCACATTTAATTAAGGACCCAAACCATGCATAGATCATTGTGCACTACTTATGTGAGTGTATGTCCCTAAGTTGGTAAGTACTTAATTAGATGAGGCTTTGTTTGTTCTTCATGATGACTTGATCAATGCAACATGGGACCTAGGAGGTTGGAAGAATTGTCATTATCGAGAAAGGAGTACTTGAAGAAGTCTAGATGAAGTAGAAAGAGAACATGTAAGTGATTCACAAAGGTTGTGTCCCCGGTGTGCCTTGAGAAAATGTGAGGGAATTGAATAGGGGTAGTGATTATCCGTGCATATTTACCTTTTTCTTCTTCTTCTTCTTTGTGAATGAATGTAGAAGTGCCATATATTGAGGCTTCCAACCTTACAAGGTGAATGTAAAGCATTAGACTTGGATGACTAATATTACCAGTGATTCCAACTCTTTTTATTATTCATGCGTTGGACATGCATAAAATGAATGTTGACCTAGGATGATTGAAATGCCTTGATACTAGCACAAATGTTATTGTCAAAGAACTTTAGCTAATAATGATGACTATTAGAGTTCTTGGAATGATTTTCACATCCTTTTGATAAACTAGACAGCTCTTCAGGCCAAGCTCAAGGTACATCCTACTTATCAAAGTTAGGGCCTCGAGCTCAATGGTCTCCTTGTATGCCCTTGAGGGTAGTTGAGGATCATTTCTGCCATTCCATCTTTAGCATTTCTATACTCTTGTGCTCTTCTAAGGAGTTATTGTTTTGTTACTTATTGATATTTTCTATGATGTAGAGCTTTGCTTGTGACCTATTTTATCATACATTTACTCAATAAAATATGAAAGCATGTGCAGTTTAATCCTTATACACATATCAAATTTTAAATTTAGATTTGTATTGCTTATCAAAATCATAATAGCTCACCATGATTCTTTTGAAAGGGCATTTTTTAAAAAAGCACATGGTTTTAAATATTTTGCTTCTTATAACAATATGCATTAGGTGATCAAAATCTAAATTCAAAGAGTACCTAAATGATGGTGATGATGCTAAAGGGCAAAACCTCTTGGTTGTCCAATTGCAAATCCATAAGATGCTTCCTCTTCTGTAATATACCTTTCTCTCTCATCTCACAATACAAAACTCTATTCTCCCTTTGTGCTCTTAACTCCAATCTTAATGCCTCATTGTGTTTTCTTTTTAGGAGCCCTTGTTTTTTCTTTTTCATTTGATAGACTACAAAAGCACCAATCTCCTTATGCTACCAATGCTATTTCTCATAAAAAGATTGTCTTGAAGCTGGCTCCTTTTAAAACAAATAATTCCTCCCTATGGTAACTAGTTCTTTTACAAAGACTCAAAGTTTTGAATTTCTTTTGGTTTTGTATATTTTTGGACTTTTTAAGGTTTTTACTTTCTTGTTTGTTTTTTAAAAATCTAAAACTACTCCTCCCTAAGACCAACAATCCTAACCAAAAAAATTTCCAAAGTGACCTTATGGTGGTCAAATTGTCCTTGGTCCACTGACAACAAAACCAATATACTGTGCTTTTAATATGTGAGACTTAAGGACATACTTTATGTTTACAAGACCTTTGACACACATACATTGGTGGCTACCTCTCTTATAACGACTACTCATTATCTACCCAAAATCAATCTAGCACCTACCATTCTGTTAAATGAAGTCATAGTTAGTGGCCTTTAAAGCTAGGAGCCGCCAACTGTGCATTGATGAGCTAACTAGTGCAAGAGTAGTGAAGAGAGAGACCATCTAGCATAACACGTGGGGGGCAAAGAGAATGTCACAATAAGCAATGGGCTATATAAGGAGGGTAGCAAGGATATCAAGGGTGGCATAGCCCAAGAGTTCAAGGATCAAGTATCCAAAAGAAATTAGGATTTGACGGTAAAGGACTCCCATGCTCAATTGTTAGACCTTTCATGAGTGCTTTGGTCAAAAGTCATTTAACTAGTATCTTGAGTGTTATCTAGTAGCAAAGCTAGCTCTTGTTTTTCCCCCAATCACAACATCTGGCAATAGTACTACCATTGTCATATATTCCTCAATTTTCTTGAATTTATCAAGGTTTTGTGATCCCTCATTATTTAATCCCCGAGTAATATGTCGGTATTACTCTTTGTCTCTACTAAGATAGTTGTATTCTTCCTTTCATATAGCAATATATATTTGGGTTCGATCATTGAGCACACTTTAGTATTTGATTTTATTGTTGTGACTATGTCAAATTATGAACCCTGGACACTAACTATAGAGTAGGATGTTGGTGTCCACCTATGTCAACTCTAAGTATGACCACACTCCATTCTCTGGCAATAGTGCTCAAACTTTATTACACATGGTTAACATGATCATCTTTTCTCCATGTGCTAAGCTAAATGCACACATGTTCACACGGTTCACCGACTGCCCACCAATACAGTTTTGGCTCTAGGCCAAGCACGATGGTCCAAGTCTAAAAAGTGCCAAACAATAGCATCTCCTAAGGCTTCTTCAATCTTCAATGATGATGTATCCCGAGTGCAACAATCTTCTTCACAATTTTTGAAGGCACTATTTGCATTCCACTCCTCCAATTGGTAGTGAATCTACTCTTTTCCTAACTACTCCCACTACCTCACTAAGCCTCAAAAGTCATTTCTTCGTTTCACTCAACCCAGTTGGTGTCCCCTCAATATCCCCAACTCCACCCTCACTTCCATTTCTATCGGCTTGCCCACTGAGTATCTCCCTTCCAAAGTTATCTAGATCTTCCAATGAGGATCTGGATGCCTTTATCTATCAATTTGATATGGCATACATGGTCAACTTCCCTAGCCAAGTCAATGAGCCTCATAAGGCTGTTGTATTTGAATCTTCGATGCAAAAAAAGGCTACGACTTGCAGTAAAATATGGCTGGCCAACATGGAATGATGCACTCACCACATTTTGTATCAACCTGACCAAACAAATGTGCAAAAACTTGAAAGGCCAAACCACCTTAAGCAAGGAGATCGATCCATCTAGGCGTATATTGCTAAGTTCACTATTCTTAATGGTTGAATTGATCCCAATCCAAAAAGCATTTGGTTCTGATGATTTATCGAGTAATAGCATCAACTTATTCTATAAGAAAGCTCTTAGGTTAGAGCAATCTCTATCCAAAGAAAATTTAAGAAAAGGAAGAAATCCAATAACTCCACTTCAAAGAATCAAAATGATGACAATGGTGATTCGACTTCAGATTTTGACCAGGAGACAGAATCCAACAGTGAAGAATCTAACTTTAAAGGGGAGAAGGAGAAAAGGGCAATGAAGAATAAGAAGGATCAAGACAAGAAAACATCAAAAAAACCAAGAAAAATGAGGTGAAAAATCTCTAGTGCACACTATGCAATAACTTGGAGCAGGTTTAGGCTAAATGCGACCTAAAGCAAAGATGGATAATAACAATATATCTTTTGGGAGATGTCTTTTAGTGTCCGCTATTAGGAACTGTGCTTCTAGTTTCTTTAGGAAGATTTGTTTTGCAACATATTCTTCGGCTGTTGATGTTTCATATGTTGCTTCATTGGAAGAATCAAATGAGACTTCTATGGAGGTGGATCCATGGCCTTTCTACAAACCATAGAGCTTCAACACCACTTTGTCAAGTCCCCTATCTAGGGTTAGGGTTCCTTTAAATTGATGTACTTCAAAAAACCATAGTCTTCTAAGTAACAAATGGTAAGATGATCCATAAGTGTTGGGCTACTCTGATCAATCTGTCTAATGAGCCATTGAGTAAGTTATATGCCTTGCAAGCCTAGATCTTTCATTGTCACATCCATCATGATGTTCACAAAAGAGTCTCCATCTATCAATGTACTTGCAATGAAGCAACCTTCTATCTAGATGCTAGTTTTTAGAGTGCCAGGATCTAGGAAGGTGTTGGTCATGTCCACTTCTTTCACAAGCTTTGAAAATTTATTAGTTTTTGTGACAATTTATAGGGTTGGAAATTCTTAGGCCACATCTTCATGTGAGAATGCATTTGAATCTCTTTCTACAATTGTCAAAATGTTAAATTAGGGTGGAAGGTGTCCAAGTCCTTCACCAAATCATACTCTTTGGAGCCCCAAGAGGAACACCAAGGAAAAGGGGATTCTATTGTAAGAAAATCTATATTATAGCATCAACAAGATTTTATTTCATTCTTTTGATTACCAAAACAAAGAAAACAGCAATTCTTCACGCAGCATCATAGTAGATATCTCCCACGGATTTGATAGAATCAACCATAATCTTCAATATCTTCATAGAATCCATCAATAGAACAATAAACATAAAAGAATACACCATTTTTGAATGGAAATCAATCACATAGTATTCATTTCCAATGTCTTCATAGTTTTCTCTCTCAAATCTCTCATATACAGTTACACTGTTTTGATAGAATTTGACTCTCTCTCTCTCTCTCTCTCTCTCTCTCTCTCTCTCTCTCTCTCTCTCTCTCTCTCTCTCTCTCTCTCTCTCTCTCTCTCTCTCTCTCTCTCTCTCTCTCTCTCTCTCTCTCTCTCTCTCTCTCTCTCTCTCTCTCTCTCAATATTATATCATCTCCTCACTACAATACTCTAATAATGACTCTCAATAATCCTTCTTAGATCGTGGATACACCTCCCAAGAGGTATGTCTGATGTGAAGAGGCACCAGAGCCACTATAGTGTCTCTTCACAGCTCACTACTATCACTGTCACTTCAGTCTTCTCTTCGATCTTCAGCAGTTGCTTCTTCCATTTGTTTTAGCTCTTTTGAACTTAGATTCATCCTTTTCAAAAGTTAGAAAAATTTTCCAAAGTCACACATACATTCTACAGAACACTAACAGAAGATCTACATAACATTACAGAACAGAACCAGAGCAGATACAGAATAGAGACTGAGGCTCTACAGAAGGCTTACAGAGGGTTATAGAAGGTCATCAAATCCTCATAACTTATCCTAAAACCATTCCAAACTATAAAAAACTATTCAATAAGCTTTCAAAATATTTCAATCTTCATCAATCATCAATCCATGCTTCATATAGAAGAAAATCAGAACAAAACAGAAGCTATACAGAAGGTATACAAAACCAATCAAAACCTCAACAAAACCTATCATAACATTACAGAGCTTCATATCTCCACTAAAAATCATAATGAGCTTCCAAAACATAATCAATATCATCCAAAACACTCCTATTAATAACCATATATCACTCTAAATCCATCAAAAATCAATCATTCAGACCTCAAAAACAACAAAAATCAGTCAAAAATTCAGTCTTTTTTACTCTCAACATATCCCCACACTTAGAAAGGAAGCGTCCTCACGACCTAAGGAAAAGAAGAATATAAGTTCACTAAAGAGCTTAATTTTATCTTCTTCAATATCTTCAATAATCACTCCAAACCACGACCCCAAGTTATTACCTGTATTTCTTTTTAAACAATACTACTAAAGAAAAACTTCGTTATTCATTAACTCATCTAATAAACAATTAAAAGTCATATCAAATTTATAAAGGATATAAGAGGTTCTTCTACATCTTTCCATCATAGGCATGCCATCCACCATCCATAGTTGAAAAGAGAGCTCTCGAACAAATTATTCAACCAGCACGAACTCATCACATAAGATTATTACAACACACACACACACACACTAAACACAACCATCTAAATGACACCTCCAAAAAGAGATATATATCATTAAGAATCATCCAAAATACATTGCAAAGGCATCCATGAAGGTGATCCCTTTTGAAGGATTGGTGATTTCAAAAACAATCCATGGAGAAGGACTCATCCACAAATGTATTGGGAGGATTTTGAAAGAACCGAAGGCAATACATTCTTTCTAGCAAAACAAGGTATCTGCTAGGTAGACATAGAGCATGAAAATATAGGACATCCAACTGTTGTGAATCAATCTTCACATTGGCATTCATAAAAAGCTTGGGAATGGCCTTTTAATCATTATGGGAATGCCTATGCATATATGCTAGATACCAAGCAAAATGAGCTATCAATCTCACTGAAGGATCTAGAGATTGTGAATATTGGTGAGAAAAATGGAGGTAATTCTGGTATGCTTGACTAGCAATTGTCCAGTCCCCTGGAATTAATGGCCAGTTAATATGTAGTCCAATGAGAGAATCAGTCGAGCTCCATCCTCTTCTTCTCGAAATCTGCTAATCAAATCCTCCGTACCCACTAACCAATTGAGGGGTTGAGAAATAGAAGTGGCAGGAGATGGAAGTGGAATAAGTAAAAGAGGATGAAGAGATGGATAGGCAAAATCATAAAAGGAGGAATAAGCTAAAGAAGGAGTGCCTGAAAATTTAAGTGAATCAGTTAAGAAAGGTGTCAATTGATAAGGAGGAAAAGTAGAAGGTATATGGATAGATGGAAAAGGGCATGGTGGAGAATGGGAAAAAGCGCGATCTTCGATGAAAGAACAATAGGTAAATATAGGAATTTGAGGAAAACCCTGAGATTGGAAAAGGAGAGGTAAGATAGCTGCTGAGTTGGATTAATAAAGGGAAAGATAAGTATCATAGCGATGAGCCATTTGTTGGTAGTACAATAGGCTAGGAATAGAGGGACCTAAAACAGATCGTCTATGGTAGGCATAAAAGAAGGATGAATCAAATGGATGGTGCTTGGAAAGATAAGCTAGGAGATCCACCCTCAGTTTGATTAGTGCTCTGCACATAAGTAGAAGCTGTATTCTAACGTTGATTCAGGACCACAGAATCAATCATTGAAGGCCATGAAGTGTCCGAGCAAGTAGCCACTTTAGAAGAATAACATTGAAACATGTCATCTATCCTCAACTCCAAATAGTTGACATATAAGGTAGCTTGCAAAACCACATCCCCCACATACCAAGCCAAATCTACATCATCTGAAATTAACAGATCACCTCCTAGATATATGTAAGATAGCAACATGGTATCTGTCGTCAAAGAATCTTCAAAGACCATACGGACAACTTCTATCAGCAAATCAGAAGACTAAGCCCCACTCCAACCAACCTCTGGAAGAGGGAGATCCATTGTTGAAAGCTTCATATAGAAGGCCAACTTCTGCAACTAATAATGGACAAAAAAGGAATGGTCCGGAGAAACGTACTCCTGAAAGTACTCAAATATAGACCATAACAAATCTATCCTGGACTACAATCTTTCCACTTTATCTTGAAACAATGGACACAATGTGGCCTGTCTCTAGAGAACTACCAAGTCCTGCTGAGATATAGAAGGAATCATAGGAACATTGGGACTTGGAGGAATGGACCGTGACTCTGCCAGTTGGTCGTCCTATAACTGCTTAATCTGGGAAGCTTGTGATTCCAATGTATTATGAGCAGTCTGCAAAGCTAACAGTTTTGCATCTAAAAGAGTCTGAAACTCTTGAGCTTCTTTGGACATTCTCTCTTTCTCTTCCGAGACTTTAGTCACCTCTGACTAAGCTTCTGTTAACTAAATCTTCAAAGAAGATATTTCTTCTCTCTGGGTCTCAATCATTTGTGTATGCTGCTCCATATGCTTAAACAGATCGGCAAGAGTGTCTTTAGCAAAGGCTAACTCTGAGATTGCCTTATGCAACTGGACTTTGGATTGCATCAATTCTTCATAGAAAGAAGCATATAACTGTTGAACACAAGCTGTCACTAAGAGTTCAATCGAACTCTGGATGTCATTACAAAGGAATGGAATGGCATCTCCTGACACTAAACTGTTCAGTGAAGGGACTGATATGTCCAAAGAACCCTCTCGATGTGCCCTGAATAAATTGTTACATGTAAGGTAGGCAGGGAGGTCACT
The DNA here is from genome assembly GCF_053477565.2 of Lygodium microphyllum. Classification (NCBI taxonomy): domain Eukaryota; kingdom Viridiplantae; phylum Streptophyta; class Polypodiopsida; order Schizaeales; family Lygodiaceae; genus Lygodium; species Lygodium microphyllum. The sequence goes on from NC_141143.1 coordinate 93,395,868, forward strand.
GCCAGATGTAGCAAGAACTGTGACTGAAGGAATGACTAAGGGAGTTTTCTCTGCCACACGCTTTAAGCGCTTCCGCTGAATGACCGATGGAGGAGGGGAATCAAGATCCTCTATGTCAGTAGGTTCTGAATCCTCTGAAGATGGAAGGGGAGAAACTGGATCAGATGGAGGAGGTGGTAGCACACCCTTCTTAAGGCCTGAGTATGTCAAGAAGGCATATAAATAGGAACCGTAGGTGACATTTGTGACATTCCCTCTGGTCACTTTGACAAAATGTTGGTCCATCTTCGTAAGCAAGTAAGTACTCCAATCAATGGCAACCCCTTTTAACACCATCCTGGAAGCTGTGAAGAGTTCTTTTGACAAATAATGAGATTGTGTTTTGGCAGGCATAAATCTGTCTTGGAGAAATTGGCAAACCAACTTCCACAAAGGATCAATGATCATGGAAAAAAACACTCCGAAAGTGTTAATCACCTTCTTAATATCCAGAATCTCTTTGGTCTACTTCTGTAACAGCTTGAGAATCTCATCATTGGAGAATAATTGTCTGGCTGTAACAAAGGGTTCTCCTTTGTAGGGAAGAGACAAATCCTTCCCTAACCCTCTAAGTGTCAATATCATGGAAGCACCACGAACCAGGCTTGATTTCTTACTGTATGATGCAAGAAACTCATCACACATGGATGGATCGTCGGGTATCAATGGAAGTGAAGCAGCCATGAAAGTTGCAAGTCATGCTTTTGCTATAGGTTGAAAAGCCGGTAGGGAAGGATAATCCCTACTTATCAATGGAACATACTGGATAGGAGGAGGAGCGTGAGGCGTCATTCAGATGGAAAACACACACACCACAAACACAGGCAATCACAAAGAATTCTTGCAAAATAAACAAAGAGCTATCATAAAGAAATCGATCAAAAGAAGTACACACACAGACGTAACTAACCAATTGACCACCCCAAACAAACCACATCCTAGAAGAAATTCGGCATGACCTCTACACATATGCGATCGAAAACTTCATGCGATGCAACAAACAGGCACCCAAGACCTCGTATCAGGCAAAAAAAAAAAACTACAAACCGCACCCGTAATCGTATCACATAAGCAAACCATTATACCTTAAAAACCTAATCAGGACCTAACCATAACTCTGAGCAACAATTTCAGCTTAAAGGACTTTACGTGCCCATCCCACGAAGCGTATTTATTAAAAAGGGGGAAAAAAGTGCAATGAGGGGAAATGATTTTAATGAAGGGTTTATTTTAAGAAATTATTAACAATGGGTAAAATTTTATTAGGTTATAAACCTTAATAAGAAAACGACGGTTCCTTCTTAAAATTTTAATTACAATTTATTAAGGTGAAGCGCTGCTTTAACGAAACCCGAACTTCGATACCTAGACTAGGGTCTCTAAATGCAAATTCATTAATTAGAAATTAATGGTGATGTGGAGCGTTTTTTTGCCAGCGTGTGCTTTTTTGTGATGCCTAGTTCATTTTTATTAAAAATTAAAGTGCCTCTGAAGCGCACGTAGCGCGTGCAAATTGAACGGCTGGTTGATTTTTAATTATTAGAAACATTGTGTGTTTAGCGCGAGCGCGCGTAAGAAAGTAGGTGAATATAGTTCATTTTAACAATTAACTTTGGTTAAGGGATTATCAAAATGAATAAAGCTCAAAAAAATAAATACCTAGTAGGGGTGTGTATGCAAGAGACTAAACGTGCACTCAGTAGTCCCAAATGCAAGGAATCCAATCAAAAAAGCAAAAACCACTGACTTGAAAAAAATAAAGCACCTTAGTGTGTTTGTTTTATTTTTCTATTTTTTTTATTATTATTTGTTGTTTTAAATTGTAATTTAGGTGTGTTTGTATTGTGTATATTGTTTAATTTTGTTTGTTTGTTTTTTTATTTTTCTTTTTCTTTTTTTTAAATGATTAAAACAGAATATAGGACATATGAATATGTTGTGAAGTGTAAGGGTGGAATTTCAGCAATCCAACAAATGTCAACAATGTGTTTCAATTTTTCCATGATTTTTTAGCTGATTTTTAAAATTTAAAATAAATTTTCATGAGGTAAAGTATTAAAATTTAGGATTTTGGCTTCAAATGATACTTTGGTCATTTATCAAAGTATTTTCAATTGAGAAATTATTGGCAAAAGGAGCAAGGGGATTTGTGAAATTTTTTTGGAAATATTTCTCAATTTTTACTAATTTTTAATTAATTTTACTCATTTTGCATATATTTATGAAAGAATTTTAAATTTTTGATTTTTTGCAAATTTATTTTCTTGAGTCCCCGTTTTAAAAAATAGTGCTAATGATTTCAGTAATGTTGGAAATTTTTTAGAAATTTTTTGCAATTTATTTGAATTTTAAATGAAATTTAATGAATTATTGATTTTTTTGTGTTTTATGTTTATTTTTGTGTTTTTTATGTGTTTTTCGGGTTTTGAAATTAAAAGTCAGTACCTAAGCTGCGTGTGAACAGAACAGAAGCTATACAGAAGGTATACATAACCAATCAGAACCTCAACAAAACCTATCAGAACATCACAGAACTTCATATCTCCACTAAAAATCATCATAAGCTTCCAAAACATAATCAATATCATCCAAAACACTCTCAAACACTTCCATTAACAACCATACATCACTAAATCCATCAAAAATCAATCATTCAGACCTCAAAAACAACAAAAATCAGTCAAAAATTCAGTCTTTTTCACTCTCAACATATCCTCACACTTAGAAAGGAAGCGTCCTCACGACCTAAGGAAAAGAAGAATATAAGTTCACTAAAGAGCTTAATTTTATCTTCTTCAATATCTTCAATAATCACTCCAAACCACGACCCCAAGTTATTACCTGTATTTCTTTTTAAACAATACTACTAAAGAAAAACTTCGTTATTCATTAACTCATCTGATAAACAATTAAAAGTCATATCAAATTTGTAAAGGATATAAGAGGTTCTTCTACATCTTTCCATCATAGGCATGCCATCCACCATCCATAGTTGAAAAGAGAGCTCTCGAACAAATTATTCAACCAGCACGAACTCATCACATAAGATTATTACAACACACACACACACACTAAACACAACCATCTGAATGACACCTCCAAAAAGAGATATATATCATTAAGAATCATCCAAAATACATTGCAAAGGCATCGATGAAGGTGATCCCTTTTGAAGGATTGGTGATTTCAAAAACAATCCATGGAGAAGGACTCATCCACAAATGTATTGGGAGGATTTTGAAAGAACCGAAGGCAACACATCCTTTCTAGCAAAACAAGGTATCTGCTAGGTAGACATAGAGCATGAAAATATAGGGCATCCAACTGTTGTGAATCAATCTTCACATTGGCATTCATAAAAAGCTTGGGAATGGCCTTTTAATCGTTATGGGAATGCCTATGCATATATGCTAGATACCAAGCAAAATGAGCTATCAATCTCACTGAAGGATCTAGAGATTGTGAATATTGGTGAGAAAAATGGAGGTAATTCTGGTATGCTTGACTAGCAGTTGTCCAGTCCCCTGGAATTAATGGCCAGTTAATATGTAGTCCAATGAGAGAATCAGTCAAGCTCCATCCTCTTCTTCTCGAAATCTACTAATCAAATCCTTCGTACCCACTAACCAACTGAGGGGTTGAGAAATAGAAGTGGCAGGAGATGGAAGTGGAATAAGTAAAAGAGGATGAAGAGATGGATAGGCAAAATCATAAAAGGAGGAATAAGCTAAAGAAGGAGTGCCTGAAAATTTAAGTGAATCAGTTAGGAAAGGTGTCAATTGATAAGGAGGAAAAGTAGAAGGTATATGGATAGATGGAAAAGGGCATGGTGGAGAATGGGAAAAAGCGCGATCTTCGATGAAAGAACAATAGGTAAATATAGAAATTTGAGGAAAACCCTGAGATTGGAAAAGGAGAGGTAAGATAGCTGCTGAGTTGGATTAATAAAGGGAAAGATAAGTATCATAGCGATGAGCCATTTGTTGGTAGTACAATAGGCTAGGAATAGAGGGACCTAAAACAGATCGTCTATGATAGGCATAAAAGAAGGATGAATCAAATGGATGGTGCTTTGAAAGATAAGCTAGGAGATCCACCCTCAGTTGGTTAGTGCTGCATAAAAGTAGAAGCTGTATTCTGACATTGATTCAGAACCACAGAATCATCACTGAATGCCATGAAGTGTTCGGGCAAGTAGCCACTTTAGAAGAATAACACTGAAACATGTCATCTATCCTCAACTCCAAATAGTTGACATACAAAACAGCTTGCAAAACCACATCCCCCACATACCAAGCCAAATCTACATCATCTGAAATTAACAGATCACCTCCTAGATATATGTAAGACAACAACATGGTATCCGTCGTCAAAGAATCTTCAAAGACCATATGGACAACTTCTATCAGCAAATGAGAAGACCAAGCCCCACTCCAACCATCCTCTGGAAGAGGGAGATCCATC
>NC_141143.1:96700470-96799421 GCF_053477565.2 Lygodium microphyllum
TTCTTTACTAGAATCATATGCACCATTTGCAACTTATATTTGCAAGGAGGATTCCATGTCAATGGATAGCAACTTCAGTAGGTTCAAAGATTTGTTATTGATGAAGATATGTGTATTGCCTATTGCATATATCTACTAAAATATGTGCATCCTTGCCATTAGTGATACATTTGAGTCTAAGTGTACTTTCCCCTTTGCATTCGGTCCATGCATAATGTGAAATAGTACACAAGGAAGAATGAGAACCATGAGCACCACCTGGATCAAATGGAAACCCATCCATGGGATCATAGAATTCTTTATTAGTGGCATCCTCTTCTTCATGAACTTCATCGACCATTGGGTAAGCATCAAAATGTAGTAGATTTTCCTCATGTTTCTCTTCTTCTTCAACTTCAACATCTTGAGTGATCACCATATTGATTTTTGAATTCTTGGCTTTGTACTTCAGCTTATGATCCTATGACCACTTCTCCCCACATTTGAAACATAATCTTTTGGCATGCATTTCTCTAACCTTGTCTTGAGGAAGGAAGTTGCTATTAAAACTGTTTTGGGATAGTTTAGGAGCATTTTCAACTCTTGAAAATTTATCTATTTTCTCAACCACATTTCTAAATTTTTGCCCATGTTTCTGTGCATCACCTTGTTTAGAGACATAAACAATAGGAAAATTTTAAACTTTGTTGTTATAATTGTTTTGACTATTATAATCCCTGTTTTCTTGCTTAAATGTGTCTCTTGATTGGCTAAAAACTTGCCCATTTTTTGTTGGCTGATTGGAAAATTATTGCCCACATTTCTTTGTTGGATATTTTCTACATCTCTCTTGTACTTCAAGGAATATCTTTTAGCCAATTGTATGGCCTCATGTAAAGTTTTTGATTGTTGAGCTCCTACCTCCAATGATAGGGTAGGGTCACGACCAAAAATATATTTATTCAAGCTTAGGAAAATCTTAAATTCCTTCAATGTACATGGAGAGATTTAAGTAGGTGTTGTTGTCTCTAACATACATTCCTCTTTAAGTACATGTATACCATCTTCTTTGGAGCTTTTATTTTTCCAAAGGAGAAATCAAAACATCAATCATTGCTTGCTTGAACTCCTCCCAAGTGAGAAAGTTTTACCTAAACTTGTGTATGTAATGCCAGCAAGTATGGGAGTAACCTTCAAGATGAAGAGTCGTAAAATAAAACTTGGCTTGTTCACTTCTAGGATAAAGGGTGAAGTACAATTCAAGCTTATCAATCCATTCCTCCCACTCTGAAGGTAAAGTGTTATCCCCTTTGAAATTAGTGGTATTGATCTTTTCCTTATACTCATTTTCATTATAAGATGACTACCCACCACCACCATAAGAATGTTGTTTTCATGAATCTTTATTCCAAGAGTTTTGCCTAAAAGTAGGTGGCCCAAATCCATGAGATGAGGGTTGACCATTTAAAACATGCTCTTTATTTGAGAGATCAAGGGCTAATCTTCTCTCATCATTTCTTCCACCTTCATGAACTTGATTGTTGACTGCATTTCCTTTTTGCATATTAGAGGCCTAATGGTAAAAATACTTGTAGAAGGGGTCACATCCATGATAATCATCATCCCATTGATTGTTGTCTTGTTCCCCTTTATGTCTAAGACTATCTTTTGGACTGCTAAACTAAGGCCTTGTGGTATGAATGCCATGGATTTGTGAAGGGTGATGGCTACACCTTACTCTAGATGGTTCTCCCCTTTCAAAAGTATGTATAGCTAGCTAAGAACTTTCTTTGTTTGCATGGGAAGGATTGCCAACAAGTGGGGTTGCGTGTGGATCTTCAATAGTTTTAGATTCCCTTTGTAGCTTGCTCCCAATTTCCTTTATGACTGAAATGAGTTCTTGGAATAAAGATTTGTTGCTTTGTTGCAAATCAAAGATACCGTTGTTTACTTGTGCCATCCCTTGCAAAAAACCTTGATTCATATTTATTAAACCTTCATTCAAAGTCTTCAAATCCCTAAAAAGGCCTTCATTCACATATCCTAACTCTTTTGACAGTAATAGGTAATCACTCATTGCATGTACTTCATATGTGTCACCCCTTTCTTAGTGTGTGCTGTAAGCAATTCACTAAAATCTTCATCTGTTTGCTCAAATTATTGGTTCATTTGAGTAATTTTGATCCTCTTGGAAGTTTCTAACACCATTATTCAATGCTTTAATGATGGGGTCTTTCTTCTTATTCGTTCCTGGCCATTAGAAGATAGTGCTATAGTAGTAGACAGTTTTTCAATAAATCCATTATTTCTCTCAGAGTATAGTACCAATCCCAATGCTTAATAGCTCTATGGGAAGCTCATTATATGGATATATAGTGGATTTCAAAAGATATCAACTTGGTTGGAGTCTTTGGGTGGAACAATGACAAATAGTGTCCCCTTGTATGCTGTCTAGGTGTTGTCTCAATGTACCTACAGATAGTAAATCAGTAATAACTTGAGCTCTCGATATCAAATTGACAAGAATTTGATTTAAATAGAATCTTAGGATCCCCTCTTTGAATGGAGCTATCAACTTCCCAATATAGATTATGATAAAATTTTCTGTAATTGAATCTTAAATGGAAGTTTCTTGCACCCTGTCCACAACCTATAAGTACCTTGTTTGACCTATGGGAGTACCACCCTGAGTGGAAAAAACCCTTGTAAATCTCTATAGCAACCTGAAGAGGGTTATGAGACACTTTTAGGACTCAATCATAACCTATAGATTGGTAGGTACTTTTTGTAAAGGCCTATAAAACTATGACCACCTGTAGGTATCCAGAGAATAGGAGATACCCTGCACCTTTTCCAATTTTGTTCCAATGGAACCTTAGCCACTTGTGGTACTCTAAATAGGGCTGATCACTACTATGCTACTATCAAACTTTGATAATGGGGAATGTACCTGCACCTAAATTTTGAAAATTTCATGGGCTCCAAGACAAGAGGGGTGGGCAAAGTTCCTCCTCAAGCCGAGTTGTGCACCCCTTCACGGCCATAATTGGGAAGGGAGGGTCACCTCACTATTATCTTCCATACTCAACTGGCATCATTTTTTTTCTCATAGGAATCAACATGGAAGTACATTCTAATGGCTAATCAAACAAGGATGCTACCTATTGATTGAAAAACCCTTTAAGATCTTCAATGAAAATGCAAGTGGGCATTTTGGGACTGAATTGAAAGGGCTATGGATAGGCCATTACCCTTTTGTAGTGACTCACTGATTTTACAATATCCCCACTTACCATTTTTATCATTATTTTAGTCCTTTAGCATCAATGTTCAATCATCCAACCAAAAATCCAAGTTAAGTAGACAATGAGTACTATTTTTGCAATCAATTTGACATCAACATTTGAATGGTTAGGAAAGGGAATTCATCAAGAAATCATAATCAGTCCTAGGTTCTACATGCCCTTAAATGTTGATTTAAGAGGACCTATTACACTCAATCTCTCTTTATCAATAGTAGGATTGGTTCAACAATTGGATGAAAAGATAGATTCAATTGAAAGCAATAAAATTACATCTTAATGTTGATGAAGAGAAGTAGATGAACCCCCAACAAGTCAATATTTAGCATAATCCATCATCAATGGATCAAGATTGAAGATCATAAGGCCAGATTCAAGAAGACTTTATCCCATGATGATTGCTCCCATGTAATTTCAGCTCCTGATCAATAAGATTGCTCCAATGCATCAAGAGAATCCATTGCTTAAATAGAAATCTACAATGATGTATTGGAGAAGACCCTTTGAGCTTTGAAGAATGCAATTGCTTGATAGAATCAAGGATTCCAAGAATTTTCAAACATTGCCAAATTCAAGAGACTGAAAATGCCTTCAATTTTGAAGGAATGCTTCAATGTAAGCCCAATATTGATGGAATAGCTTCAATTAAACCTTCCAAGGCTTGTAGACAACAAATGCCCCATCAATTCAAGCTTGAAGGAAGAAAAAATTAATAAAGATTGATCACTGCCCTATTTTGTCTCGATTTGAGATGAGGAAAATTCTTCAATCTTGCTTGGAAGCTCCAATGTATGACCATTGTCAATTATAGATTCTTGTCTTTCACTTCTTGAAACTAAAAGACACCAAGATTGACTCAAAAATTCAAGAAATTACTAAAACCTTCATGCCATCCATTTTCAGCCATAGCTAAGGTTGTGAAGAAAGTTTCAAGATTGAAGGAGAGTGAAAGATCAAGTAGTAGAAGGCAAGTACTTCATGTTAGGGCTACCATTGATCAGTCAAATGAAGGATAAGCTTCAATGGTGAAGAAGATTGTTGATTTTCCAAGAAGAGAAGGGTTGAAAAAATTGGTACAAACTTTCTAGGTTGTTCTCCTGCTCCACATGGTCACAAATTTGATGAAGAGCAAGCAAATAGGTAGTCAATAGGTTGCCCATGGTATCAAGAATCATCCCATATAGGTTGCATGAAGAGATACAACCATGGCAAAGAGAAATGAGAAAAGAAATCATGGAAGCTTTTAGGAAGAAGCTTGGAAAGAGGAAAGAGAACCCTACTTCAAAAAATAACCACGATTTAACTCTTCTAAACCTTGTTTGGACTTCAATTAGGTCCAAGAACCTTCAAAATGGCTTCAAATTGACTAGAGTCACTAAAATGACCTTGAATCTACCATTATTTCTTTAGACCTTTTTCAAGATCTTCAAATTTAGTCATGAATTACTATAAAGAACCTTAACTAGTCACAGTTTTAACTGTGTCGAATCATGTGACTAACTCTTGTCCTCCAATTACTCTGTGCCTAATCTTGTAACCAGATTCACCATGAAAATGGCCTTCCCATTGGATCAAAGATATGTTCTAATACCAATGTATAGAATCTAATTCCCACAGGTAGCCATTAAACTAGAAATATAAAGAAATAGACTATTTACCAAGTAGCCATAGCTAGGGTGGCTAGGCATGAAATGATACTACCATGAATGGTAGAGAATCAAGTGATGAGAGGCTGTAGCATGGTATGCACCCCAAGCTATGGTGGCCAAGAGTATTCACCCTCTTAGATGGTGGAATCTTGAGGCCTCAAACACGAAATATTGTAAAATGAAAAAAAGATCCTTGGCTAATTACAACTTAGCCTGTTATAGTTAACCCTAGTAGGCTAAATATTGGCTAAGGAATTAAGGCACTTTTACTCAATTGCAATAGCCTACTCTATTACATCCAATTATGATAAGAACTAAGATTATATGTAATGTAATCCTTGACACAAATATACGTGGATTATTACCACACACAAGATGTTTAGAGAGTGGGTGCGTGAAACAAGCTTTTGGAGTGAGCTTTTGAATAAGATTTTTTTGGCATTCTCCAATTCTATTCCACATAGTTCACTTGGTCTTTAAGGGGCCATAGGAACCCTCCCCTGAAATTTTAAAAAGAAAAAGAAAATTCTTTTATCATTAGTTCAACTTTTTTTTACTCCCCCTCTCTCCCCGCCGATAGCACGTCAGGGAGAGAGAGAGAGAGAGGGAGTGATGGTGTTGGGGGGCATGCAACCGCCCAGGTGGGAGGGGTGGCTATGCCACCTACCTCCTCCCCTCCCCTATATAAGGGGAGGCTTCTCCCCTCCCCAGGCAAAAAACAGGAGGCTACGTCACCACCCCCCCCGTCAGCTACTGCGTAATCCTCCCCCTCGCTGGCAGCGTTGCGTACTCCTTCCCCTAGGCCTCTGACTGGAGTTCTTTAAGGTAGTGACAATTTGGGTCAACAAGGCATAAACCCTAATCCAAGGAAAGAGGGTAAACAAGCAACCTAGCTTGCTAAACCTTTGGGATCTTGCCAAGTCGTGAATGATCTAGGATTGAATGCTGGAAGTATTCAGGAGGAAGGAATCACACCTTAGTAGTTGGCCGTATGAACAACCACTGGAATGCTCGTGATTGTACACTTAGGCGCACTGTTTGTACTTCTTTGCTCAAGGAACTAATTCAGGAAAAAAAACTAATGCTTCAGGCTAAAAGCCTGAAGGGAGAGGCAGTATCAGTTACCTCCGACTGTCTGCCTGACCCTATTCAAGGGGGTTGTCAACCGCGTCGGGTACGTGGAGCGAACCTGCCGCGAGAGGTCTCTCTGTGAGTGCTACTTGGAGCAGGAGGACGCTTGGGTGCCAAGGGAGGCTCTGGCCGTAAATTCCTTGCCTCCGGATCCTGCACAAGAGGCCGACGTGACTCGAGATGGGATCTCGAGGCCCGCATACTAGTCAACGAGTGGAACTTGGAATAGTGATCCCTAAGGATTGCTAGGATAGCCTTCGGACAGATTATTTGATGTATTCCAAAGACTATGATAAATAAAGATCAAATGTTGAAAAAGGAACTTGCTTGACATTGTTTTTCTGTGTTAGTGCCTAAGTTACGTGAAGGAACCAGTGATTAATTGGTTAATTAAGGAAGCTATTTTTGCTTGTCAAACTTAATATGGTAGGTAATTAGATAACTAAGCAACCCGAGGAAAGTGCGGTGGACGTGACTCTGGGTCCGTCCTACGGAAGGGTGGTCCCGATTGGCCGATAGCTTTTCTCGAAGGAATTGATAGCGAGATAGCAATGACCTAGAATCAATAGAGTTAGAGTCCCGATTTATGTTGTTTTACAGGAACGGAATGGGACTATGCCTTATGGGCAGAGAGGCCGAGCTTCGCATCCCTCTCGTTTCCCATTCTCCTTGAACCAAGTGCAGTATAAATCCGCTTCAACCCTGATGTTTCTGCGCAAAGTGGTTCGTCTGGGGCTCGACGCTAGCTACTTCCTAGAAACCTGACTATTAGGAAGACCCTGATACGGGTCGGTCCTAAGTGGAAATGGCCAATTACTTCCGCTTCGTGGCAGACTCGGGAAGACCTTGATCGCAAACCCCGTGGCATTCCTTGTGAGTGCTGGGCGGCGCTTTCTAGACTCTCTGTTAAAGTTACGGGATCTAGAGCATGGCAGTGAGCTATGGTGGATGGAAGGAGAAGTATGGACTCATGATGGAGAAGACAAAGACACTGTTTGTTACACAAGTGAATTAGGTTCCAAGATTGAGACTTGGACTCATAAACACAATCTTGTGTATGTGGACAATGACACTAACACTTCACTGGAAAGAAAAGAGTACTATCAATGCATTAAGAAAAGGAAGCAAGTACAATGCTTTATAGGAAAGTAGGAAACTGCAGTAGGCACCATTGTGCATATGGGATAGGTTAGCCTGCATGTCCTTGGCCCTGAAGCTCCATACAAAGAGGCTATTTAGTGAGTGTGATTGCTGATTCTCAACACCCCTCCTCAATCACAACTAAAAAGGCACAAAATGTGTAGAGGCTGTAATGAGAACCACCTGCAAAGTGTGGGCACACCACAAACATGGTAGACACCAGAGGCTGTCGTAGAAAAGGCTAAGTGTGGGCACCAAAACATGATGGACATCCAGAGGCTGTAGCAGGGGCCTCACAAAGTGTACAGGGACTGTAATGCCAAGTTACATAAGGAGTTTACAAAGCTTATGGCAGGAAGCATTAGGGCAAGGAAATACAAGGCTTTTAAAACAGTCTATCAGAGTTATGAGAGTAGAAGGACTGATGAGTCTTGTCCTTCCGATCCTGGTGGTCTTCATCTTCTTATTCTTCTTCCTTTGCTCCATTTTCTTCTTCTTCTTTGATTGCGACTAGATAGGCCTTTTGGGATCTCTTTCTTGCGTGGCAGAACTTCTCGGTGTGTCCGGTCCTTTTGCAGAAGTCACAGAAGAGCTGATCCTTCTTGCCTTTGTACCTGTTGCCAACATATAATGCATGCTCATCTCTAGAGGTATTTGGTTCTTCCTTAGTTTTTAGCTTCTTTTCCTCTTCTAACAGTGATGCCTGGATATCAACAAGTTCAGGATTTGGCATGTTGATTAAAGTTGTTGATACATTATTATATTCAGAAGGCAAACTCTTAAGTAGAACACCGATGCAAACATCTTCGTCCATTTTAATATTGATTCCTGCAAGTTGGGTTAGGAGTCCTTCCATGTAATTTAGATGTGTGGCAAGTGATGTGCTGGACTTCATTTCAAGCCTGAAGAACTCAATCAGGAGACCATACTTTGATGATTTAGATTGTGCACCGAACAAGGTGTCAAGTCTCTTCCATGTATCCTGTGAGGTCTCACAGTTATCCACATGGTGGATATAACTGTCGTCTAGCTCCAGTTTGATAATGGCCTGGGCTCTGTCATCATTCTTTTGCCAAGTAGTTGCAAGGTCCGCATCCTAAGGTTTCTTCTCTTTGCCATTTCTGATGGCCCAGAGACCCTTTTTCATCAAGATGAGCTTGATGCAGGTTTGCCAGGTGTGAAACCCGACTCCTTTGAATCGAGCATTTGGAGAGTCTTTTCCCATGTTGAGGTTGCAAGATCAGCAGCAAATCAGTTCCCAAAATTTTTAGTTTGCAGCAGAGTTGGTTGTGTCACAAGACACAAGTGCTAAGAGCACTAGATGAGTATCACTGGACACTATGTTTGTATCTTCTTCCTTGAGTCTTCAAATCTTCAATGGTTCTTCAAAAATGCTTCACAGATCTCCCCTCCTTGATTTGATGCTTGTCTTGTTGAGAAATTTAGTAGCTTAGTGAGATCTCCCCTCCTTGATTTAAGTGGCAGGAGAGAGAAGGTGAAGTGAGAGATGAGCTTGAGCTCAAAAAGCTATGGTGGCCTTTTTTAGGGTTTCTGCACGACTGGTTTTTCTAAGATTCCAGCTCATAGCCTAAACCATATGCCTCAAGATTCAAGCTGGAGATAGCCTAAGTGATAGGCTTCAAAAGCCCTAAAGACCCAGGATGGATCGCGCTGTGCAGATGGACATCAGGCTGTACAAACAGAAGGCGCTATTTCTGGACTGCGACTGACGAATCACGCAATGCTGGAGCTGTAGGTCACCAATCTTGGTGTTTGAAGTGACAGGAGGCAGCGCCCTGAGTCAAGGAACATTTCTCCAGAAGAAAGCAAGTGAAGATATGCCCTATAAGTGGAGATCCAACTCCTCCAACAGAGGCACTATGGCTGCCAAGGGGTAGAGAGTGAAAATGGAGTTGGAGATGAAGTCAAACACTTGAGCTGAGCTGGATAGAAATTATGAGAGACTGAGAGAGCAGAGAGAGGACCTAAAACATGCTAAGCCATGCTCAGCTACGCTCTGATACCATGTTAAAGTTACGGGATCTAGAGCATGGCAGTGAGTTATGGTGGATGGAAGGAGAAGTGTGGACTCATGATGGAGAAGACAAAGACACTGTTTGTTACACAAGTGAATCAGATTCCAAGATTGAGACTTGGACTCATAAACACAATCTTGTGTATGTGGACAATGACACTGACACTTCACTAGAAAGAAAAGAGTACTATCATTGCATTAAGAAAAGAAAGCAAGTACAATGCTTTATAGGAAAGTAGGAAACTGCAATAGGCACCATTGTGCAAATGGGATAGGTTAGCTTGCATGTCCTTGGCCCTGAAGCTCCATACAAAGAGGCTGTTTAGTGAGTGTGATTGCTGATTCTCAACACTCTCTTCCCGCTAGGAAACTAGGGATGGAGTCAGCCGATGAAGGTCACTGGACACACCTAATTTGAGGACCCCTAGGTGTTGTGCTGTGATCGTGGGTGCTTCTTATTGTTTCGTTCTATTCTTTTCTTTTTCTTTTCTGTTTTCTTTTTTGTTTCTTTTTCTTATGCTTTTTTTTCTTTCTTTCTTTCTTTTTTCTTTTTTTCTTGGTGACTTGCCTGAGTACAACCATTGCAATATATTGAGGCTATCAGCCTTTCAATGGGTTGGGAAATGTCAAGCTTCGAAGGCTCAGGAAATGGTACAATGATGATGGTGCCCTAGCCTCGTTGTTAGAGAAGCAGTTGTTGAGATAGGCAGATGTACTTGAGATACTGCAAACCTCTTTGCGACACGTGATGTTGGTACAATTGAGGTAACAACCGTCGTGAGTCCACTGTAGAGTTTGACCCAGGAAGAGAGCGCAACTTATGACTATGCTTTGGTTCGTGCGATGTGGGCACTCGCAAGGGTGATTTTTCGTGTTCGACGGCGTGGCTTTGTCGCGGTTCTTTGTGAGGTTGGTGGTCTTGCGATGACTTGGGCATTGAACATGTTTGCATGAAGACCTGTGTCATCCTCCATCCACTTGTCACTTCATGAGAGTATATGCAAGTCACATGCGTCAAGTACAACGAACAAATGCAATCATGTCAAGATATAACTTTTTCAAAATCCTATGATGCTGATTGCGATGCCTATTCCAGTGCTTGTTAAAGACATGGCATATTTTAGCGATAGGTAAGAGAAATGTGTACAAGTGGGGAGCCTGCCCCTTTAACCATCAAAAGACAAAAAGTTATGGCAGGATGGCTTGTTAAGTTGCTTGTATATCATAGGGGCTACTCGATTTGCACGAGGTGAGGTAAGTCCGAGTGGTCAGGTGACTGAGGCTCTGCTGGTGAGGGGCTCCTGTGAGGTTGGGTAGGGAAGATGTCGGCTAGGACCTGCATGGTGTAGTCTCTGGCTGCAATCGTCTCCAAAATGCTTTTGAACAATGCATCGAATTCTTCCTTGTCTCGAGCTGCCCTTTCTGCCTTTGAGCACCTAGTGTCCAAGCATCTGTTGGGGGTTTGCACAACCAGTGTTGCCACACCTTGTGTGCTTCTTTGAGCTTCTACTCCCCTCGCCTGAGGATTCTTCGGCCTATGTCTAGGATGGTGTCGCTTGGGACCTCGTTTCTTTGCATACCTTTTGAGTATAGGCACGTAGTGCACCGGCGGAGGAGCTTCTGCTGCATGTTCCCTTCGACAGCGGAGAGCATCTTTGCAAGCCAATTGCCCTAGGTGCTCCATGTCTTCCTCATAGGGGGACCTATAAAAACGAACCAAGGATTAGGCCTTGATACAGGATAAAACCATTCGCATGGAAGGGACTATAGTGTGGGTTATCAAGCGCATATGATGAGAAGGGGAGGGGTGAGGCATGCAGTGTTTGTTGTAGAGGGATAGCCCCCATGATGATGTTCATTTAGCCTCTAGCCATTAGCAGATCTTGGCTCATGCTAAGTTACGTGGACTGGTGGTCATGGAGTGGGGCAGGGCTCATCCTCGGAAGGATAGACCGGAAAGGGGGAAAGGTGTATAGAAAGGGATGGTACCCTGTCTACACCATCAGAGATGTTCGTCAGGGCTTCCTATGGTGGTAATGAGGGTTGCATGCCCTCCTCCCGGAGGTGAAAATGGTCACGCAACTTCTAAATGTGTGGTGAGAGGAGGACCTGAGGAGCTTAGCCTGTTGATCCCAACTCTTCTCCCTGCGCTTGACTATTATTGCTTGTGTGTGTTGATAGTGTCTATACAAGGTCACAAAAGTCATGTTTATTTATACACATATCCATGAATCCATGTCACTTCATGAGGATAAAAGCCAATTGTAGAACGCCGGATTGTACTGGAGAGTGGCACACGTATCTAGTACTCGTGGCAGCTTACTCAATACCGATAGATATTTTGCAACATCGAGTAGCATGAAACCTTGTCCAAGTCTACTGGCAACATGTAACTCCTCCTCAGTGAGAACCTTATCAGACAGAGAGTTCTCTTGGCTAGTTTCAGCTAAGTCCGTACTGCGAATGGCAGTTAGCACTCGAAGCGAATTTGGTGCCACATAGGTTGGGTCTCGTTGAGACTGCCAGCCATTTGGCCAATCGCTCCCCTGAGACTGTCATGATCTGGGCTCCTAGTTCGGCCATTGCAACGCGGTTTTCACACCAACGTTGTTCAAATTGACTTCGACCCTCTGATAGTCGCTTTAGTTGCTCTATCTCTAAGAGATTTGGTTGGCAGAGCACATCATTGAATGTGATAGTTAAGCGCAGTTCATCAGCTTCCTCGTCAGAGATGAGTCGCATGCGTTCATACAGGAGCCTGTTATAGTGCTTGTCAAGATGTTCTTGCTCTTCCCAGGATAAGGGAAATGGCAAGTATTCTTCGAGCTGCTCTTTAGGGAATGCACCCATGTCTGCCAGGACATAGACACGTGCGAACACTTTGAGCATAGCATCCAACTCAGTTAAGCACTCTGTGGCACTTCTATGTTCAACAAGGGCTTGCTCGGTTGCCATCTCATGCAAGGTTCTAGAAGTCTGCCTAGGCTTTAGCGTAGCTGAGGGCTCAGGCCTAGATGAGCAAGTTTGGCCAACGCTAGGATTTCTTGTGCTCTTGGGGTTTTCATGTTTCTCCTGAGGCTTTGTCATTGCATCATGGTTCTCCTTGGATGTGACTGGTATAAATTTGAAACCCTGTTGTGACACCATTGTATCCACTTTTAATTGGTCAATGCGAGTTCTATTGTTGGTGGATAGAGTGTTGTAAGCAGTCGTCGTTGATGGTAACAACTGCTTTGATTTTTCAAAGCACGTGGATGTGTCTGAGGTTTCACCGCTATTAGGAGAGGCATCAATTGGTGCAGTGGTGGATGGACTCGATGCTTTATTCCTCAGCTCTCCAACGCTCTTCGTCTCAATGTTCTTGGGATCCACAACCACCTGCAACTGTTGTTGTTTTCGTTGTTTTCTCCTCTTTTTCCTGGTCAGTGTAGGTGTATCTCTCAATGACTCAGGACCCTGGACCAGGTCAACCGTTGATGTGCTTGGGGCCTCAGCATTCTCTTTCTCTAGCGTGTCCTTACGGGACATAGTCGTGGCCTACTGAATAGCCTCGCCAAGTTGTGAGGGCACAACTGCCTCCCTTTTTGGAGAATCTAGCTCTTCAGCCAATTCCCTTGTGTTTAACTCCTCCAGCCTAGGCTTTAGGCACTTTGTTGGAGTTGTCAAGGAAGTTGGCTGTGACACCTCCTCCACATGTAAACTACTAAGGACACATTCCACAAGGGGCATTGTCACGACCAAGGGTTGTGACTGCTGTGATCCTTGATTGGAAGTAGTAGCGGCTAGTCCCGTGGACTTGCTACCCTTGGTGGATTGCGGTGTCAAGTCCCTAGGGCGATCGGAAGTGGTCGTGTCTTTTGTTGCCCTTTGAGCATTCATCTGTGTAGATCAAGCATGAGTTGATCTAGTCACATTAGGTTGCTCAGGCATATCCTTGGGTCGAGAGCTACAGATGGTGTCATGTCCCACCTCTTGGACATTTGGAAGCTTAGATGGAGATAGAGATTGGGATTGAGCAGTTGCCTTTGACGGCTGCTGTAATGCTTCCTGTGTCCGTTTGGAAAAAGAGGGTGTAAGAGATCTAGGACTCTTAAGTGGACTTGGCACTAGCTGAATGATTTGCTCGAGGCTATTAAACGATTGTGCTATTTGCTTTGTTGAACAATCAGCCTTCTCATGAGCAGCGTTGTGCCTCTGGTGCTCATTATCCTCTTGGAAAGTCAAAAGCTCCTTGAGCACTAATGGTCTTTGTGCACGCTCAATGGTTACATATGACCTATGCTTATTAAGCATGCTAGGCCTTGGCTCTTTCTTTTGAACGCTCATGTTTTGTTTCTTGCCTCGAGACCTGGAGTTTCTCTTAGGTTTCCTCTTGTGCCTCGTTGCTTTTGGTGCAATCTGGCCTTCAGCCTGATAGAAGTGGTTTAGTAGGGGGTTTTGGTATCCAAATCCATCGGTTACCTGTGTAATACCCTTGAGCACGTAGCAACACTTTGGATATCCATCGCGGCGTTGTGCTGACCCTCCATCGATGCCTTCATCTATAAGGCTTGGGCTTCTTTTGGGGTCTTCTACAAAATTTGTAAGTCCAAAGCCCGTCCTTGGCATTGTCTCTTGACCTTCTTGTTTCAGGCATGGCCTCACTCACTGGTTCTCATAGTTCGACATGTGCTTGTATCAATTTTTCCAACAAGTCCTTGCTCTCGTTAGTAGGCTTGACTGTTATGTTAGCACCTTCCTTGCCTTTCCCTTGAGGTTCGATGAGGTTACCCTTGCTAAAGGTTGTGACTATCCTCACACTCGGTAGCGTCAGGTGTATCCTCTGTGCTACATAGTCAACCTCACACTTGGCACCCTTTTGAAGGGACTTCCTAGGAGGGTTTCTTTCCTGCAGCTAGCACTATTTGGAGGAACATGAAATAGGATAGGCAAGCTTTTCGTTTCAATTGTCGCAAGAATTTTGCACTTCCCTATGAGTGCTTGTGGGTGTCCCTCCCATAAGGGCTAAGAGTTGCACTAGTCGGTGTGAGCTCTGGTTGGCCTAGTAGGGTCCATGATTCATAGGTCAAGATATTAAAATTTCCTCCTTCATCAATTAGAGCATCGATAGTATGCTCTCTTTTTGCAGTGAGTTTGACCCTAAGATAAGCAGGTGGTACTATGTCTTCATCTTCCGGGTCTTGGCTTGTAAATTTAAGCCTTCTGACAGATGCCCTTGAGTCCCCAATTGCATGGCCAGATGTGGATTCTCCACCAATGTCTTGGGTCGTCTGTGCAGTGTTGCTCAAGGTACATCTCTCGTCAAGAGTGTCATGTCTAGTCATCTTGGCATTTGTAGCTTGTTGATGTTGCATTTCGCTCTGACTAGACGTGGTCTGAACACAATGTCTTTTTGTTCTCATGGTGTGGCCTTTTTGCCCTTGATGGATAGATTGGCCCATTGATGTTCTAGGGTCTTTGTTTCTCTCTATTCGGGTATGGGCTTTTGGTAGCTCTTTTGCAAGTGAGAATCCATGCTCGTGTAGAGCCATTACTACACTAGGGTCCAATTTGGAGGACCTGTCACGGCGCGCGTTTTCTCTCCAACCTACTTGGGGGATGTACGGAGGGGGCAGAGCCCCCTCTGCAAGGGTCCGGGGGGGAAGTCCCCCCTGGCCCGCAAGGCCGTTACGGTAAACACCATGTGCGATTTGAAGGACAGCAGTTTATAGCCAAATTTTGAACTAGTTGCTCTAAGTTTCAGCCCATTGATGGATCTATGATGTGCCTTTAGCTCTACTTCGCCTTTGGGGTCAATTTCGGGGTTTAGATGCATCAAGATTTGTGTTCTAGATACCGATTTTGACAATTTTTTATCCGATTCTCAGATGTCCGATTTTCAAGAGTCCGATTATCAGAATCGGACGTCCGATTTTGGGTTGGTCCGATCGGCCCAATGGTCCGATTCTGGTCACGTCCGATTTTGACAAGCATTCGATTTTAAGTGGTCCGATTCCTTATGTCCAATTTCCAAGATCTGAGTGTCTAATTTTCAAAATCGAACGGACGAGTGTCCAATCAGTCGGACAAGGGTGGTCCGATTCTAGACTGGTCCGATTCTGGGAATTGGATTGGGAGGGTGGTACCTCTCACATAGCTGACGCGCCATCCATATATACAGGTGTAGTGAGCTTACCTCCATGTCGATCAAGTTACCTCCTCTCCCGCGCACTCCGGTAGCTCCACGATCCAAGTGCAAGCTCCATCCTCAAGCTCCACGCTTCAAGCTCCATTGCTATAAGCAAGACAAGAGAAGAGAAGAGAAGAGAAGAAGAGAGGAGAAGATGGAGAGCTTCTCCTCCTCGGGTCCCTCACCCTCACACACTCACTTCCTCACACTCTCACACTCCCTCTCTCAAGCACAAGCTCAAGCAAGCAAGAACAAAAAGAGGAAGAGGAAGAGGAGAGCCACTTTTGGCCACACACAAGAATGAGCTTCTCATTCACTTTTCAACTTTATATACAAAACCCTAATCCCTTTTGGGCGGTCATCCCCTTTTCCCCTTTTTTACATGGCCGGCTGTGGCCTAGGCCCTTTTTCCCATTGTCCTTCTATCTTTCTAGCTTCCTTTCCACCGCCCATCTACATTTACAAATTGCACGGGTGAGATGTGCTTGCGCTCTTTTACTAAAGTATTAACTTGTGCTTTTCCTTGCGTGCCTTTCTCCCTTATTTACTTTTCTCCTTGTGCGACTTTGTCTTCCATTTCTCTTTGCCTTGGCCTTTGTCTTTGTCTTCTGCTTTGGCTTTTTCGGATTTTCCACCTTCGTTCGTTTGAGGGTTAACAGATATTCCAAATAAGAAAGCAAGAAGAACAAAAGAAAAACTTACAAAGTCCTCCAAATAAGTCTTGCGGCCGCCACTCCCTAGATGATGCATGAACCTTGCCTCCAATCGTGCCCTCACTGCCTCTCGTTGCTGTCACCAACATCCTGGAGAATCTATAATCTCCACCAATCATCTGCATATAGCCACTCGGGCTTTGAGGTGCCACTCTTGAGTGCCTTGCGTGTATCTGATTGCCTATGTGACATGTATGCATGCATATACTCCATCATCCACCGAATGGAAAACCTCTCTACCATGGTAGGTACCGAAAACTCCTCATTCAAAGATGCCACCATATAGTCTTTACTCCCCTCGGGTATATTCTTCCAATGGTCCAAGTCGTTGTGCTAAAAAACTTGTTGGCACAACTCTCTCATGCGAGACATCTCCTTCATCCCCTCATCACTCATGATCCCAGCTCCTATCCTATCATCTATGAGGTATACATACCGCTTTGGGATACGTCGTAGGTGTGTCCTCTCCCACCTTAATGACTGTGCTCGTGGGCATAACTAGGAGACCCATGTATATATGATATACTTAGGGGGTAGTATCTCTCAAAGTAGCACCCATAGGGGCCACCTGCGGATGGCTAAGTAAAAGTTTGAGTCACTGGAGTAGATGTCCCCACAAATGTGACAAATCCTAGAGGTGACATGCCTCCACCAAAATGACAAGATGGAGACACTGCATTGGTGCCTCCACAACACCCACCTAAGTCATCCTCTTTGGAACTTGTATGAGAGTGAGTCATAACACCCCTATCTAGAGTCGACTACGGGCTCACACCATCCACATCTCCGCAAACCCCCCAAAACCACTCCCTCCATCGGGCCTAGTCTGGAGCATCGACCTCGTCTATTAGAAACCGAAGCATCAGGGCGTGCCAAAGTAGATCTCACAAAACGGCCCGATGGTGTCTTCGAGATAGTTTTTGGTCCACCATATCTCTGAATCGTGCCATCTAATCTGGAGACATATGTGTGAATATCTCCTACAACTCCTTGTGGCTCATCCCTCGACTCATCTTGCTCTTCAAATATCGTCAAAGATAACCTGCACAGACAGAAAATGATGTTAGCAACCTCAATATAAAGATTCAAGTAAAGAACACTAATATAACTCTTTAAAAAATGATGCTACTTAAAATGCATATTTTAAAGTACCCTTAAAATTGATTCTTCAACAAATTGAGTAGGCAGATGCAACAAGTATGACCTAGCCTATATTCCCATGTCAATCTCATGGCACAACTCCGCATACACTAGAAGGCCTATAGATAGGTCACCACAGAAGGAGGAGTCCACTTCGTTCTCAAAGAATTCCTAGCCTCATGTCTTTCCGTCATCGTTACCCGAATCTATCTTATCTACACGCTCCAAGCCCTCTTTGACCTCCATCCGTTTCAATATTGACCCCTCCACCTGCATACTCTCCTCATCTACATTGGGAACATTGCTTTCATCATACACTCTCACACTTCGAGAAGCTAAAGGCACAAGATACCACCATTGAGATTGTGGGAGCTTTGGATAGAAAATTACATGTTCAAAATCACATATAAGAGTAATTCAACATTTGTGTTTGTTATGTGTCGTGAAAATTTTTTTTAAAGCAGTTCATGCACCTATTCACAATGGGCTGGCAAGACAAACGTGTCATGCTTATCTTTTCTTGGAATCTATTTTCAGAAATCCAGATGGACCTCGCCAAACGGTTGCCCTAGCTCCTTCCAATACCACTTTGAACCACCTCCTCCCACAAAATCGTAAGCTTATCAACTAATGGACGGAGATAGACATCCATATTCTTAATTTTGTAGTGCCCAAGAATGAGCAAGCTAAGGATGAGGTGTCTCTTCTTTGTAGAAAGCCATGGCGAGATGTTGTACTTACCAAGGACTACAAGCCACACACTGTAAGAAGTTGAGCAAAGACAGATGGGTTCATGCCCTGCATAGCAAGTCCAAGTGGAAGATTCATTGGCTCTCGTGCAAAGCCTAGAAAGGTAGAGACAATGTGGTTCCATGCACGTGAATCCGTTGATATTCGTTGGACTCCATCTGTGGATCTATTCTACACATGCCACGTTGTCAAGCTTGTCATGCCCGACGTATGAAACATGTGACGTATACGCGATATAAATGAAAAGTGTCTAAGAACTTTTTGAGGGACGGTGCCCTTGCAAGTCCTATCGATACTTGTGAGCACCACACTTTGGACATGTCTCCATAGTCCTATAGTCTCCTCGAAACAGCACACAATCGTTGACACATGCATGGATGTTGTTGTTGTTGTAGTCTATGCCGAGCTTTCATAAAACATGTCATGCATCATCATGAGACTCACACGCATTGTATTTCCAAGTGGTAATATATGATACTTTACCAACCTGAAAAAAATCATAAAACACCTTGAAAAAGCACGTGTTTTTTATAATGGAGTCAAAAAGATCAATGGAGAGTACCTAGAATGTACCTGAATAACTCAGTCACACTCGCATCGCTCCACCTGTATTTTGCCTACACACTTAGGAGTGCAAGCAATGTCTTCAGGTGAGATACTTGGCACCTATTATATAATGGTATGGATACTTTCTCTCTTAGCGAATTGGATAACTCGGCATCCATGGGCATCAATGCATCGTTGCTACATTCTAGAGTGGTCAAAAGTAGTGGCAGGAGGGACTTTGGAGCCCTTGTTGTGGTCATGATCTTTGGCGTACCAATAGTAGATATTCTATAATTGTTAGGGGTAAAGGCGCCTCCGCCTAGCCGCCCGGGTATTACTACACTGACAGTCACCGCCACTGCACACTGCAGGTAGCGGGTGCCCATCACCGTCACTTTATTCTTTATTCTTTTAGTGACAGTTTGAATAAAGGAAGGCCCGGTCACACATTGTGACTGTTGGAGTTCCCATTTCTAGTCTCTCCCTTTCTTGCTCTTGCTCTCCTACCATAGCTCTCGAGTCCAACCTTCGATCTGTCGCTCCCTTTCAACTGGTATCAGAGCTTTGCTTTCCAACTCTTGAGCTTAGTTCGTGGCATTCTCAGCATTCTATCGACTCCCTACTTGCATTGGGTCTCCTTCCCGACAGCCGTATCTGGCTCCTTCGAGCTCCCATCACTCCCCGGCTTCCCAGCACCTACCCGGCATTGTTGGGCACCTTCAGGGCATTACATTAGAGGTATTTGATCATTTTCTTCAAAGTTTTACTTCAGTTCTCAGGTTTCATAGGCTATAAACAAGTTGTGGGCAACCATAGCTCACACCTCTTAGAGCTTCCTTCACCTGGATCTTGCTTCCAGCTTATCAAGGCTTGTTGAGGCTTGGTGTAGGCCTTCTTTGGCCCTCATTTGTGCCCCCTTTGGGCCCCATTGTTGACACATGGGACAACAGACCCCCCAGCCAGCTCACTTTTTTTTTTTGCACTTGTTTCAAAATCTGGCCCAAAAGTCACTCTTTTTGTCATATCTCAGGCATTCGAAGCCCGATTCAAGCAAGGTAAGAGTCTAAGTTGGGTTTTGGCATGCTCACGATGGTGATGTCGGATTTGCCAAATTCGGATGACAGAATCTTCTACAACATATTTCAGGTCTGAGACAGCATGTATTTGTATGCCTATGCTTATTTGGGCATGACTACATAACCGATTTGATGCCTATTGCATCCCGATTGATTGGGGGATTGAAGCTACATGTAATGCTATGATTTTGGCCTGATTTTGGGGCTGGAAATACACAGTTTATAACAGTAAATGCATGCTGAATACTCTTGGGCTGAAGCTATCTTTCATGCTTTGACATATGCCTATTGGTTCTAGATGTATGTCTTGGGTTATGCTATGATGTATTGATCATCGAGGGACGACTTTGAGCTTGTCATTGAATCCGGATGCTTTTGGAAGCTTGAGCTTATTTCAGCCCGCACTTATTGACATTGGTATATTCTTTGACAGTGATGCTTCTTGGGTTTATGCATACCTGTTGCCTACGGCTTGATGCTCATGTCACAGTTGATTACCCTATGTATACGTTGAGCTTGACTGCTCATTGAAGCTCCACCTTGGATGCATTTTGGATTATCTGGAGTTGTCTTGGATGTTACTTGGCTTGTCAGAGTTTGGATTGGGATGTATTTGATGTCTTACATTCTTACAGATGCTACATACGGATGCTCTACCGCCTACACGTCTGGGATGTACTATTGATGTATTGTCTTGGACTTATGTCATTGGCACTGTGTCTTGCCTTGGCTTGAGCTCTTGAGCTCGTACATAAGACTTTCATGCCAGTGGGAGAATTCTTGAATGCTTATCAGACATTCAGCAGAGCGGTACTTTTATGCATTGACCAGTTACAGACACTTGAGACTTTGGGATTTCTTACCCTTTGGGATGATACATCATATGTCTTGGTTCACTGTATGCTTATGAGCTAAGTCTCAGTTTTGGATCCATATCTTTGTGAACTGACACCTACTTGTGTCAAGTTTTGGTAGTGGCAGGAACACTTTGCCCCGTTGACTGGGGGGTGTACCTACCCACTGGCAGATGTTTGTATGACATACTTGGGTATTGAATTCATGCTTATCGACCGTCATATGCTTATGCTATGCCCGCATGATGCCAGCTTTGGTCTTGGCAATATATGATTGCCTTGGGATTCGATTTTGGCACTGTTAGCTCTCTTTTACTGAAATCTAAAATTTATTACAGCAAGCATATATGTATAGACTGACATGGATTTTTCATGTTGAAACACTCTGAAATGATGTACTTTCACTAGTACTTGGTATGCAACAGCTTTGGTTCCACTTTCCTCTCCATTTTTCCTTGATTTTTGTGATTTTTTTGTCACTTTCTGCAGTAAACAACAAGCAGTTTTGAACTATCTACAGTTTCCAGCCTGCATTATGGCGAGTTCGTCCACTGATCATGCTATTTTCAACATCACTAAGCTTGATGGTATGAATTACTCTTATTGAAAGAGCCAAATTTAGCAGGTGTTGGTGTAGAAATCGCAGATCAAACCTTTGAGGTTAAGCGGGCATCCGCCTACAACTATGCCAGATGAGGAATGGCTTGAGCTTGATGAGTTATGCAAGTCCACCATTGTATTGTCTCTCACAGAACAGGTTCACTACAATGTATTTGAGGAAGAACAGAGTGCATGGCATTTGTGGGATAAAATCAAGAATCTCTATGACAAGAAAATTCCAGCGAGTCAAATGTATTGAAGGAGAATGTTTGCTCACTTAAGCCAGTTCCATACTATACTCAAGAACTTGACTTCGCAGGACATCACTTTTGCAGAGGATGTCACTCCTCTTTTCTTGCTTGGTACTCTTAATAAGTCATGGGATGTATTCCGCACTACATTATGTACCTCTACTGCTACCTTGAAATTATCTGATGTTGAGAGTGCTCTTCTGCAAGAAGAGGTTAACTGTAAGAATTTGGATCCCTCTTGTGTGTCACATGCTATGACAGTT
This sequence comes from Lygodium microphyllum, assembly GCF_053477565.2. NCBI lineage: Eukaryota > Viridiplantae > Streptophyta > Polypodiopsida > Schizaeales > Lygodiaceae > Lygodium > Lygodium microphyllum. Next base: position 96,722,069 of record NC_141143.1, read on the forward strand.
AGAGGCAGGAATGATGGATATGGAAAGCATGGCAGTGGCAGTGGCCGTGGACGGGATTCTCAAAAATCTTAGTCCAAGTCTCGTGGGAAGTCATGTAGCAAATCCTATGGAAGGAATGCAGATGTTACTTGTCACCATTGTGGGAAAAAGGGCCATATTAGGCCACAATGCCATGAATTGCGCAATGAAAGGCGCAAAGATGAGGGGAAAGACAAAGTGCAGGATAAGTCTTGTGATCGCAGCATAGTACCTGCAAAGTCTAGTGTTAAAATTGAAGAGATCAATGTTATGCAACCTGAGGATGTTGATGATGATGATTATATCCTTGCAGCTTCTTCTAGTGCTTCGCAAATGACAGAGATACACTCTATGTATGCATAGTGTTGGCTCTTGGACTCAGGTGCATCCTTTCATGTGACACCTTGCTGAGAGTGGTTTCATTCATACCATACTGTTTCAGGTACTGTGTGCTTGGGTGATGACAGCTCTCTTGATATTGTGGGCATTGGTGATGTTAGGCTGCATTTTCCTTCTGGCAGTAGTTTTGTTATGCAGGATGTACGTCATGTACCTGCTTTGACACGCAGTCTCATGTCAGTTGGACAGCTTGATGATGCAGGTTATCATGTATCTTTTGAAGACTCTGCATGGAAGATCACTCGTGGCAGACTTGTGATTGCGAGAGGTGCCAAGGCTGGCAGTCTCTACCCCTTGATTGTATCATCTTCTTCCCTTGATCATGTTTTGTCTATGGGTTCTATCCCACATGTATCTCTTTGGCAATGCCCATTTGGGCCATATGTCTTTGAAGGGAATGAAAATGCTTTCTAGTTTGCAGTACTTAGCGCCCCTTGATTATGCATGTTTTGATTCATGTAAGCATTGTCTTTATGGCAAGCAGACTAGGTCTACGCATAAGAAGTCTAGTAGGCCACGCATGAGTGAGCCCTTGGCATTGGTGCATTTAGATGTCTGTGGGCCTATGCCTTGTCAGTCTATGGGTGGTGCAAAGTATTTTGTTACATTCATGGATGATTTTTCAAGGAAAGTTTGGGCTTATCCCATTAAGTTGAAATCCGATGTCTTGGTTGTGTTTCAGAGATGGCTTGCATTGGTTGAGAACCAGTGTGGGTATAGGCTAAAATGCCTAAGGACAAATAATGGGGGTGAGTATGTCTCACGTGCTTTTGAGCAGTTATGTGATGAGAGGGGTATTAAGCGTCAGTTGACCGCCCCCTACAACCCCCCCTAGAATGGTTTGGCTGAGCGGATGAATAGAACCATCCAGGAGCGTGTACGCAGTATGCTTAGCCATGCAGGCCTACCATAGAGCTTTTGGGCTGAGGCAGTTAGTACAGATGTGTATGTCTTAAACAGATCACCTTCTAGTGGTTTGGATTTCCAGGTTGCAGAGGAAGTATGGACTGAAAAACCCCCCTCTTATGCGCATCTCCGTGTCTTTGGATGTGAGACATTTTGCCATGTGCCCAGGGACAAGAGAAGTAAGCTGGATCCCAAGAGTGTCAAATGCATTTTCCTTGGTTTAGATTTCTAGGTTGCAGCGGAAGTATGGACTGAAAAACCCCCCTCTTATGCGCATCTCCGTGTCTTTGGATGTGAGGCATTTTGCCATGTGCCCAAGGACAAGAGAAGTAAGCTGGATCCCAAGAGTGTCAAATGCATTTTCCTTGGTTATGGGGATGCAAGCTAGATGGGTTACCGTCTCTGGGATCCGCAAGCGCGGAAAGTCATCCGCAGTCATGATGTAGTCTTCCATGAAGACAAGATGCATAGGCAACCTGAGAGAGTTGTTGAGATCCGTAGGGTCATATTTCAAGAGGAGCCGAGAGCTCCTGCACAGCCAGTTGGACAGCCTACAGCTACAGCAGATGCTCATGGTCAGGGTGTTGGACAGGCAGCTGGGCAGGCAGCAGAGCCTGCCGTGAAACGGTCTACTAGAGACATACGTCCACCAGATAGATTTTAGCCCTCGATGCATTATGTCGTGGTTACAGATGCAGGAGAGCCTTTCACTTATGATGAGGCTATGCGCAGGGGTGACAATCACTCCTGAGAGAGGGCTATGCAATCTAAGATAGACTCCTTGCATAAGAATGACACTTGCGATTTGGTTTTCTTACCTAGGGACAAGAAGGATTTGCCATGCAAGTGGGTGTACAAGCTAAAAAGCACCCCTGGACATCCCAAGCCGACATACAAGGCTAGATTGGTAGCAAAGGGTTTTAAGAAGGAGCATGGTGTGGACTTTGATGAGGTCTTTTCTCTTGTGGTTAAGATGACCACCCTACGCTTAGTCTTGGCTTTGGTTGCTCAGCTTGACTTGGATTTATACCAGATGGATGTCAAGATGACTTTCTTACATGGGGACTTGCATGATGAGATTTATATGGAGTAGCCTAAGGGCTTTGCAGAACCTGGTAGGCAGCACCTAGTGTGCAAATTGAAGAAAAGTCTTTATGGCTTGAAATAGGCACCTAGGGAGTGGTATCATAAGTTTGATGCCTTTATGCAGTCCACAGGGCTACACCCGGAGTACTATGGATCCGTGTCTTTACACGAAGAAAGCCCGTGATGGTTCTTTATTGATTTTGATACTCTATGTGGATGATATACTGATAGCACGGAAAGCTCATGATGAGCTAGATGCTCTTAAGGCTCAACTCAAGAAGAGCTTTAAGATGAAAGATCTGGGATAGGCTGCTCACATACTTGGTATGTGAATTAGACGCGACATGCATCAGGGACTCATCTACTTGTCAACAGAGGGAGTACATTCATAAAGTCCTTGAGCGCTTCCGCATGCAGGACCTAAAGCCTATTGGCTGTCCATTGCCTTCTTATGTGAAGGTATCACAGGTTGATTATCCGTAGATAGATGAGCAGAGGGCCGAGATGGCCAAAATTCCCTATGCATCCGCAGTGGGCAGTCTTTCGTATGCCATGATAGCCACTTGTCTAGATATTGCCTTTGTAGTTGGGGTTGTGGCATGCTATATGGCTACACCTGGCAAGAAGCATTGGGATGCCGTGAAGGGTATCATGAGGTACCTAAAGGGCACTACAGATATGTGCATATGCTATGGCAGCCAGGATACAAGAGTCATGGGGTACACTGACTCTGATTATGTAGGACATGCAGATAGTAGGAAGTCCACTTCCGACTATGTATTCACCTATGCTGGAGATGCTATTTCTTGGATGTCTAGGGTGCAAAAATGCACTGCCCTTTCTACTACAAAGGCTGAGTATGTTGCAGCCAATGAGGCTTGCAAGGAGGCCATTTGGTTGGGTCATTTAGTTGCTAACCTTGTTATTGATGCTATCCCTACACTGCATTCGAATTCTATGAGTGCTATTTAGTTAGCCAAGAATCCGGTCTTCCATACGAAGACGAAACACATTGAGGTGAGGTATCACTTCATACGTGGGGTCATTGAGGACAAGTCTGTTGATCTTGTCAAGATCTCGACTGACCAGAATCCTGTAGATCTACTCAGGAAAAGCCTCTCTACAAAGCGCTTTGCCTTCCTTAGGAGGTTGATGGGCGTGGGATGAGATGACGTCTTTTCTCATCATGTTGTACATGTGTACATGTTGTACTGTCTTTTTTCTTTTTCTTTTCACTCCTCACTAGGGCAGATTCGCCTTTAAGTGGGAGGTTGTTGGGGGTAAAGGCGCCTCCGCCTAGCCACCCGTGTATTACTACACTGACAATCACCCCCACTACACACTGCCGGTGGCAAGCGCCCATCACCGTCACTTTATTCTTTATTCTTTTAGTGACAGCTTGAATAAAGGAAGGCCCAGTCACACATTGTGACTGTTGGAGTTCCCATTTCTAGTCTCTCCCTTTCTTGCTCTTGCTCTCCCGCCATAGCTCTCGAGTCCAACCTTTGATCCGTCACTCCCTTTCAAGAATTTCTAAGAAGCCATAGCCACCTATTAGAGTACCCTTGTATGAGCCTTGTATATGCAATAGGGTTGTTAACCACAAGAACTAAGAAGCATACAACATGCAAGCAAGCACAAGGGAGAACCTTTATTTTTCAATTAATCTTTGGATTATTCTCCACAACATTATGTGCATGAAGCACTTGCTTATTCAAATTGTGAAAAGGTTGCAACAATTCTATTGATTAATCATACATTGCCTCCATCTCAAGCTCCAAGCTTGGAGGAGGGTCTGAAAGGCTGCTTGTCTCCTCTGGTATCGAGGGTGTAGACTGAGTTGTGCCTTCTTAGTGGTGGATTAGCTCATGCATTCCATCCATCCATGCCCACAAACTCTTCTAACTGGCTGCAATAGGTGCATTCCTCCTTAGGATGAGGTGTCACCTCCCTGTATAAATTTTACAGTCATGTCTAATGTTTTCTAATATGATATTCAATAAGTTTGTGAATGCAAGGCATGATTGATACACACTTTTCTTACTATCTGCTCAAAGTCCGAGATCACCTGATCAATGATCTCCAATTGAAACTCGCCAAAGCGTCGTACGTTGTCGTCGCATTAAGAGTTGAAGGTCTACCATTGGGGCTTTTAGTGCAGAAGAAGAGTTTAGGATTCAAGATTCGGAAAGGGAAAATAGATTGGAGTTTATTAAGATCCGGGATTTAGAAATGATTTAGGTACGAAAGAAGAGTTCAAGCCTTTTCACTATGTACTTAGCATACATGAACAGAAGGAATAAGTCTATTTTGATTACATAAAATGCCTCTGGATACATACATTATATCATAAAGGATATTTTTAGATTCTTAATTCATTTATGAATGTCAAATGCAAGCTGTAATGGCATTTATTTCAAGTACATAGATGGATTTCAACCCTTTGGTTCAAGTATATTGTTGATAGATTCAAACGCATCCAAGATTTGGGCCAAAGATACATGAAATGAATTGAAAAAGTATAATTTTAGCTTCAGCCCTGTTTTAAAACAGAAAATTCCAGCCCATAATCAAGTTCAAAACGAGTGCTTAAACTCAAGAGGAAGCACTTCTAATCATTCATGAACAATGTCCTGAAGAAAAGAGGTCATTTCCTTCCATTACAACCATAAAAATCCCATTTTTGCTCATAAAAATGGACCATAACAATGGGCTGCCCTGTTTATGACTGGTTATTTCAGTCCATAATAGCCCATAAGTCTTCAATATCCTCACCCTTTGCTTGCCCCAAAGTCACTCAAGTACTTGGGTACAAGTCGGGCTTCATTGGACCAAGAATAAGGTAAACAAGATGAGAGAAGTCGTGCCTAAGAGCAGGCCGAATACTCTTCTCTCAGATTTCCCTCTTTTATAGACTGTTTCAGCATGCATTTTCGTCAGTCCAAAGAGGCAGAGAAGTGGAGCTCTCACCATATTTACATCTTCAGTAGTTGGGCTTGTTGATCTTCAGTTTGCATACTCCATTTCATGCACCATAGCTTCAGCTCTCTCCAGTTTGCCTCAGACAGTGCAGCCCGCATTTTGCGCCGAAAAACGCAGGCTACTCCCTACTCAGTCCCTGGTCACTTTTTGACCAGCCTAGGTCACTTACTGGTCACTTAAGTCTGTTATTCCAGGTCCCACGTGGACCTAGTGGACTTTTGGTAGTTTTTGGCATCTTTCTTGGGTTCTTACCATATTTTTCTACTTGAAGCTAATCGAGGGTCCATTTGCATAAGTTCGATACCAACAACGAGGTCCCAAAGTCCTTGAGATTCAAGCACTTGTTGTATGAAGTCAACATTGCCTGTGGCATTGAGGGCTCTCCATTGACAAATGCGATCAGGGTGAGCTAATCAAGGGTCTATTGGCATAAGTTCAATACCAACAATGAGGTCCCAAAGTTCTAAAGATTCAAGCACTTGTTGTATGAAGTTCACCAAGTGGTGCAATCTCACATAATGCAAGAACTAACACTCCAACTCATAGAAGGTCGGCAATCTAGATAATGAGATAATGTGATGGATAAAATGGAAGTATTTGTCAAGCAACTTCTTCAAGAAGAATGTGACATAATTTTCATCTGACTTTAGGGAGCCAGTAGTGGCAAACTTGGCTAGTAAACTCTGATACTCAGCCAATTTGACTTTCAAATCATCCCCTTCCTTAATGCAAAACTCTTAAAGCTCAAAATCCAGATTGATATGTCAAGTGCGATCTTGAGCCACATATTAGTCAACGAGATGACTCCAAAGCTCAAATGAGAGGGAAAAATGTTGTAATTGAGAGTGGAATTCAAAAAGGAGCCCGTGCATTAACTCAACATTGGTTGTGGCATTACAGGCTTTCCACTGATAGATGCGATCAGGGTGAGCTAATCGAGGGTCTGCCAGCATAAGTTCGATACCAATGACAAGGTCCCAAAGTCCCTGGGATTTAAACATTTGTTGCATGAAGTTCGACGATACTTAAAGGTCGATTGCCCAAATTGTCCTCATATTATAATCTAAATTAGTTGCTATGGAAATGGTAATAATGCCAAAGACCATAGATAAGAAAGAGCAGCTAGAGTCCGAGTGACCGCTATGATAGGTTAGCTAGAAGAAGGACAATGTGCCTTGGGTGAGGAAATTCAACAAGGAGATATATATATGGCTATTGAGAATGAGGAAGCAGATTGCCAATGCCCTATTATCTAGACTCCAGTAACTTATATGAGTGAGTCCTTCAAAGTCCCTATTGATTGTGGAAGTATATGTTCTTTTCTTGCACTATTGAAGACAATAAAAGGTTACAACTAGATCCTATGAAATAAAGAAAATAATAGTAGATTTGGCTAATGAAAAGTAAATCACCTCTACTCAAAGCTATAAGAAAAGTATAATTTGAGTTAGATAGCTAGAAAAGTGGAGCCAAGCTTTGAAATATATCACTAGGTTGCTATGACTACATCTTGGGGATGGGCTGACTCAAGAAGAATAAAACTCAGATCTTGTTTATCAAAGAGGAAGTTGTCTTTTAGGACTTGGAAGGGAACAACATAAAAGCTCATGGCAAAGCTAGAAGAACTAGTTCCAACTAGGCAAGGCAAGCTAACTCTAAAAAAGGCTGATAAAAGAATAACTATTCTATATGATTCGACTTAATGAGGTTGAGAAGGCTAAGGAAAGCGTGTTACCTTTATGGATCAATGACTTCGAAGATGTCTTCCCAAGAGAATTAGCATAGCTATACCCAAATCTAGAGGCTGTCTATGAAGGGACTAAACTCATATCCAAATGATTGTACAAGTGGATGACAAGAAGAGCAACCAATAAGAAACCCCGCTCCACCGAACTCCCCCATGGCATGGCACAACCCCCCCAAAAAAAAAACCCACTCCACTCAACTCCCCCATGGCGTCACATCCTGGGGAGGGGTTATCATGTCATCATGAGGCAGAGGGAGGGAGGGACCGTGCAAGACGTATGCAAAGACAATCATGATGAGGAGAGGAGGTGCCGTGTCATGGGTGGCGAGGCGAGGGGGTCCCCTACCATGATGTCTATGTGGAGAGACAAGATGCAATTTGAGGGGGTTGTCATGCCATGCAAAAGGGTGCAGCACTAGGAGTTCCCAAGAGGTCACCCTTCCCAATATTGTTCTGGCCCAAGCACACTTAACTACGGAGTTCTAATGGGATCTGATACATTAGCGATGGTATGACCACACACAAACAAAACAGAATTCCAAAGAGCTCTTGTATACAAAGTGGGATGAGAGAGCTCAAGAGCAAGGCATGGTGGCATGCCATGCCAGTCATGCCATGGAAGACGCACCTAAACCCTGAACCCCGCATACATAGAGGCAATGCACAAAAGATTGAATGTCGTCTAGTGCAATTAGGGCCAAAAACACTTCAAAAAAGGCACTTGTAAGAAAGTGATTAAGTTGCTAATTCAAGCGCAAGCAAACATAAATATAAGCTAATTGTTCAGCTAGATCCGATTTACACATCTTGGAGAAGTATACATCATCGAGTATTGATAGATGAGATCGAAGCCAACAGGTTGCGAACACAAGGAATGAAGCATATAGATTTGTGGGTGGACGGAAATATTTATCCCAGGGATCCTTCTACAGGTAAACCACCTCCTTTTTTCAATGTCCATGACTATATAAGATATGTTGGAGAAAGTTATAATGGGATGTTTGGCTACTGTATGAGGTTATACTCTGCATCTTACACATATATATAGCTCAAATGCACGAAATGAAAAAAGCACTAGAAACTGCACAAACAAATATTTTAGAGTTGACAAGTCAGATTGATGTTTTGAAAAATGTTAACAAGTCATTGCAGGATAAGCTAACGCGCTTGAGAGAAACTCCAGTAGGATTTAGAGAGAGGAAGAGACCATTAAAAAATATAACCAACTTGTGTGAGAGAGCAAAGAAAAGGAGACTAAATCTTACAAAGAAATATATATCTAACATATTAGGCATCAATATCCGAGAGAATGAGGAAAGAATCGAACTTTTGAAGGAAACCATGAATAAGAAATATATTTTGAGGATTCTTAAGTCACCCGAAAATGCGGATTTGAGAGGTCCAACTCTCAAAGAGTTAGTGAAGGACTTAAAAGGCACGGTGAAGGTAAATGAAATTGTAGAGACATGTGATACTATGGGTATAAGTTGGAAAGGTTATCGTGCTATCTCTGGACTATGGTTTAAAAATCTTAGATGCAATAGGGTAACTGCATTTGGATTGCCCCGAGCCCTTGCAGTTTCAACTACAAGAATTGCCATGAATCGCAAGATTCCACATGTTTTGGGAGAGTACATTCACATCGAAGGGTCTATGTCCTATGAAAAACAAAAAAAAAAACATTTTTTTATTACAATGCGTTTAACAATATATGGGTTGATCTAAAAAATGTGCAAATTGCAATGGTTTACATGTATAAAATCACAGTAGAAGAAAGTTATGGCGTTCTAAAGTTTTCCTTGAAGTTGGATGAAGCACAGATTCAAAAGGGACAGAAGATGGAAAGAGTTAGCATTTGCCTCATGAACATGGCATTGGACCACAGTAATGGAGAAGGTGTGTAATGGGGTAGGGCGGATGGGGGAAATAGGGAGGTGGAATGGAATACACTTGGGAAGTAATCCCAGATTGCCCACCATGCATATGAGAAGTGTGCATAGTGGATCCAAATGTGGGCAAGGGCGAACTGGGTATGGATATGGTAACCCCCTGTGGAGCCCAAGGTGGAGAGCTAGGGACACGGGGAGTAGAAGATGGAATCCTTGTGTAGGAGTGACCCAAGAGATGTGTGACGACAATCCATAAGCTGAGGATGGATATTCTTGTGTTTAAAAGGTTTTGTGAGGGGTTTGTGAGTGTCCAAGGGTATTAAGGGGGATGCCCATCACAACCTTACCACAGTGGAAGAATGTGGTAAAGTGGGGGTATCTGGAAGGTACAGGTTAAAGGGTGGGTTTCCCCCTAACAATGCACCAAGAGGTGGAGTGAATGGAGGGTAGGTAGATGGTGGGAAAGAGAGTGTTAGAAGCAAAGATGGAATATCCAACCCCTAGTGTGCTTTTGAGTGAAAGTGGAATGTCATCCAAGATCTTGGAATGAGGATGTGACTAGATCAAAATATGAAGAAAAAAGTGGTGGGATGGGAGCGAGTTGAGAAGTGTGGTTTACATGCTCAAATGAAACAAATGGTAGATATATACCTAATGAAGGGTGTTAGCTTCGAGAGCCTCCTCTATTCAAGTTAACATACTAGAAACCATCTGGATCTTGCACACCGAAAGGAGAAATAGAAGAGGGTTTTGGCTCATATGACTCAAAAGGGTTATATGAATGTGACAAAGGGCCTAGCTGTGATGAAGAAGATGGATTCCCAGACACGCAGAATGTTGTGGTCCCTCCAAGATCAAGGAGATGGAAAATCTCACCAATCGGTCCAAATGGAATAGTAGCACTCGTTGGAGAAGTGTAAACTGAACTATACATGGTGCACAAGTACTTCTGAAACTCTTCATCCATAAGATGACTAAAAGAAGAAGAAAAAAATGGTAAAGGTAAAGGTGTGTCTACCTCCTCCTTGAAACCAGAATGCCTTCTCAGAGCCTCCAATGATGGAGAAGCCTGCTACGGTGTCATAGGATACCTAGAAGAAGGTGTCTAAGATATTATGAGTTAGAATCGAGTCACATGTGAGTCTCAGACAAAGACTAGCTTTCATAATCAACATAGGATACTCTTTAGAAGAGCACTGGCTTTGATACCATGTGAAGATATGATAGGGTTTGCACTAAGGAAACACAACATGCATGACCAAGATTGAAACACAAAGACTCAAATAGAGACATGCAAAACTCAAATACTAAACACAAAATGCAAAACGCAAAAACTTAAAACTTAGACATAGAGAGAATAAACACTGAAGTGAATGAATGATGTAAATGAATGTAAGAGTGTACACGATGCCCAAGGACAGAGCAATGCAATGTCAAAGAGTGATGTCCACCGGAGATGGATTCCAAGTGCAGTAACCACCAGTCGAAGATAAGAGAGTATTGAATAATGAAAGGCAGTAGGTCGGTCACCAAAACACTACAATATCGGAGGTTGAAATCTCGTAAACGCAGTAGTGTACCACTAAAGAAAGGCTGAAAATTAATCGCCCAAGGCAAAGAACTATAAGGCAACAATAGGAGAGGTGTTTGCTGATGTAGACGACATGCTAGACAACAAAAATGCTGGTACTACAATCACCCAATGGAAGACATGGCAGCAGCCTGTGGCCCATAGTACGGAGGAGTTTCGGAAATGAGGAAATTGAAAACAAGAAAAACTCGAGTTTTCGAGTTTTGGCCAAATTTTGGAAACAATGAAATGACATTTCAAATTGTATACTAAAATAAATATGTTATTACATGGATATATAAATATATCAATCCTACAACAACATGTATTTAAATTTTATACAAAACTTTTGAGACTTCATGTCATATGATAGAAATCATGATTCATTACACATGTCACAAGTGAAGACTCAATAATTAAGACAATTTAACATAGTTAAGATACAATTTTCAAATTTAAAGAACAAAATATATTATAATTTATGACTCATGAACCATCTAAAGACTGATATCAAGAATGGTGAAACCAAGATGTATAATAAGTAAAATCAAGATGCATGTGAGTGTGTAATGTAAATAATCAATGAGCACTAAGCACAAGTAACTATTGAGTAATAACTATCAACATCAATGAACAATCATGATATCATCATATGCATGTGACATGTGTAATGTCGTTGGTGACTAGTAACTAACAACTGCAATGCTAAACTAACTCGTGACTCTTGAGGTATCATGAGTCTAATCTCCAGAATCCATAGTCATGACTCGTCCGAATTTAGAGGATCCGTGCACTATCTCCTTATCCGACTCTACGAACCCTTGTATCCCCTGATTGGATTGATGTGCCTCCAAAATAGATGTGGGCCCATGATAAGGTAATGCGAAATAGAAATTCACAAAGAAGCTAAGAAAAAAAGGAGGGGGGGAGGGGAGAGGTGGAAATAAAGGAGGAGGGTGGAAGAACAAAAAGAACTTAGAAAGAAAGAAGGAAGGAGAAGAACCTAGGAGGAGGAGGAAAGAAGAAGAAAAAAAGAAGGAAGGGAGGAGGAGGAGGAGGAGGAGGAGAAGTCAAGAGCTGTAGAAGGTAATGGGCTTGAGCAAGAGGAGGAGACGATTACACAAAAGATCGGAGCAAAACTTAAAACTGATTTGCTCGTCCACTGCAAAGAGCCAAAATGGCGTTTCGCCATTCCCTTTTTGGTCTAAAACAATTGTTTCCATTTCGGTCCAAAATAGTCATTCTATTTCGGGGCCCTCGAAATGTCGTTTCAGGATACTATGCTATCCCCTCACACTAGATGCTAAAAACACTGGCTGATCAAATGCTATAATGACGCAACAAATGGAGACCTCCAAACAATAGGGCAATTGCTGAAAAATGGTCGCCTAGGGTTGGATAGTGATGGGCTCCAATCAGTGATGGTGGACATCAGATGGTAGGTGGCTAATGCTGAAATTTGCACGGTAGAGTAACTACACAAAAGGATGAGGCTAAATGGTGGGCAATCTGTCTATTTATAGTAGGTGAGTAGGTAACATACATCAGAGAGCGAACAGTGCACCTAACAGGCACGAGGCGACAAGGGCCACACAGCACAATGGGCAGTTGACGGGAGTCACACGACTAGATCCACAGATCTGATGGGTCAATGGATCCATCATTCCATGGGTCTTCTTTTTTTTTCCTTTGCGAAAACAATTATTTTTCTCAAAATCTTTTTTTTGAAACTCCTTCCTCTAAACGAAGGTCACGCATTAGACGCACAATACTCAAATTTGTGCAAATTTGCTCAAAATTTGGGGCTTTTCCCTGATTTGGTGCTGGACACATGTTTCAGTGATTCTTGATCCATAAATTGGAGACATTAACTGCACGGGTCTCATAACTTTTGGGGATTTTCATATGCAAGTGATTTTTTTCTTGTTTGAGCCAATTTCTTTGAAATTATGTACTATTGGACCCCGAAATTTGGGGCTTTTGCAAGATTTGTGAAATTTCTAAAATATTAGCCCGTACTTGATGCTCAAGAAGATGTATTCATCCAATTGGAGCAGATTCATTACAAAAAATTTGGGGCTTTTCACATTAGTAATATGTTTTGAGTCGATTTGAGGCTGGACAATGAAACTTGCAGCAGATTCACCACTAAGTGGGAGTCTGTTGAGTTTTGGATGCTTCAAATGTTGAAAAAGGGCAGCTTCTCTTAGCACATGTATTGCTGAATACTCAGTATGTAGTGAAGCACTGGTAAATACGGCATTTGGGTAATTGCATTTGGGAATTTTGGTGATGTATTACTGAAGTGGGAGCTGTCTTTATTACAAATGTATCAGCTTTGATTAATGTATATGATGTAATAAGTACTTGAGACTAAAATTGTAGCTAAACATCTGCTTCTTAGACATCTTGGAAGTACAAGAGTGTGTACTTGCTGTTACAATTCAGCAACCTTGCTACTGGGCTGAAAGCATTCAGCCCTTTATTGCAATTGTATATTGTTGAAGATGGCTGGCAGTGCATCTACATCTGACACAAAAAATCTCTTTGAGATTCATAAATTCGATGGCAATGGTTTTGATCTTTGGAAAGATCATATGTAGGGTATACTCTTTCTAAAGGATTGTGATGATGCTTTAGCAAAACATAAGCCTATTGTTGTGTCAGATGAGGATTGGGCTAAAATGAATAAAAAGGCCATTACTTACATTAAAATGGCCATCACAAATGATATCCTAGTTGATATAAAGGGGCTTGATACTGCCTATGTAGTTTGGAAGAAACTCAAGGCTACTTATGAGAATACAACTCCTATCAATCAGGTACATCTCATGCGGAAGTTGGTCAACTTGAAGCTTGATGTGTCCAAGCCTACCTCTGAGAATTTGAATGCTTTCATAAGTATTTTGAGTCAATTACAGAATGCAGGTTTACCAGCCATTGATCCTAAATTGAGGGCTATCTTCTTGCTCATGACCTTGCCCGATTCATGGGAAGCATTGGTTGTGTCACTGAGAAATAACCCCAACTTGACATTTGATGGTGTGCATGGATCTATTCTCAATGAAGAGATTAGATGCAAGGCAAGTGGGGAAAACTGTGGATCAGCCTACAATGTAAAAGGAAGAACTGAAAAAAGATCTAATGCTACAAATAAAAACAAAAATCGCAGCAAAAGCAAGGAAAAACAACAAGATGTAATTTGTTATCAATGTGGTCGCAAAGAGCATAAAAAGCCCGATTGTAGGTACTTTAAAAAGGAACAAGAATGCAAGAAGCAGGCTAATGCAAAAGGCAAAAAGAATGACAAGGATGGCAGCTCTACCCCTAAAGAGACAGAAAAAGCAAATGTGGTATCTAGTGTTGTTATTGAGGAAATAGAAGAGGATAAAGATGTTGATCTGCTGGTTGCATTTTCACATCCGCTTGCTATGACAATCACGAGGGATTCACTAGTAGTAATAAGGAGATGTCACCTCCATGCAAGAAATATATGAAAATACCCCTTATCTACCCCCTATTTATAGGACCTTACTTTATAAAACGTACCTTCCTTCCCTTAAATAACCCCCCTCCCTTACACTCATGTGGTACCATACGGTAAACCCTAGTGGACCCCCCGGGATGACAATGGAGGACATGTAAATCACTAAAACAAATGTGATAGATGCTTTGTTGTCTGCTCGTGATGATTTGTCACAATCGTGGATTGTTGATAGTGGTGCTTCATTTCATATAACTCCATCTCTGGAGTCTTTTTCCATTGATGCAGAAGGTAAACTTGGAAAATTCTACCTTGGAAACAATCTCGCATGTGATATTGAAGGAATGGGCACCATACACCTGGCTCTAGAAAATGGTCAAGAATCGATTCTTCATGATGTTAGGTATGTACCTAGCATCAAGAAGACCTTGCTTTCTATTGGGCAACTAGACAACAAAGGTTACTTCACTACTTTTGGTGGTGAAATGTGGAAAATACAAAAAGAGTTTATGCTAGTCACTAAAGGTGGTAAAAAGGGGACTCTGTATTATCTCTACTACAAGGCAGTTCGTGGAAAATTTATTGTAGTTGCTGATCATGGAGTTATGGCACAAGTGTCTTGGACACATGAGTCAAAAGGGTTTGCAAGAACTTTCTTCACTTGGAAGAGTTGATGTGAAAAACTCAAAGCTTGAATTTTGTGATGATTGTGTTCTTAGTAAACATGTAAAGAGTCCATACTCTCATGGAGCCTCTAGGAAGGCATGTATCAGTGATTTAGTCAGTTCTGATGTATGCACCAATAAAAACTCATAGTGGTTTCTGTTATTTTGTGTCTTTTATTGATGACCATTCTGGAAAGTTATGGGTTTACTTGCTTAAGCAAAAAAATGAAGCATTGGATGCTTTTAAAAGCTTTTATGCCTTGGTTAGTACTCAAAAGGGCTTAAAATTAAAATGCACAAGAATAGATAATGGGGGAGAGTATGTATCTAAAGAATTCAATAAGTTTTGTGATATCAATGGGATTAAACGAGAGCCTACAGCTCCTTACAATCCATCATCTAATCGTGCGGCTGAGCGAATGAATCGCACATTATGTGAGAAGATTTTGTGCATGTTGTCCACATCTAATCTCTTGCAATCATTTTGGGGAGAGACACTTAAATCCGTAGTGCATATTTGCAACCAATCTCCACATCGTGCACTTGAAAGTGGCATCCTGAAGAGGTTTGGTCTGGTAAATCTGCTTCATATGACGGCTTAAGGGTCTTTGGCTATGAATGTTGTGTACATGTGCCTGTTGATAGCAGAACCAAACTTGACATGAAATCTCATTGAGGCATCTTCATGAGTTATGGCAATAAAGGTGAAATAGGCTATAGAGTTTGGGTTCCAAGCATGAAAAAGGTGCTACACAGCTGGGACGTGGTATTTAATGAGTCGAGGCTACTGAAAAATGTCACATCTAATGACTCAAACAAAAAGAATGTTAAATTTTAGCATGATCAATTACTTGACTAGCCATTAGCCACTAAAATTTCAACTCCTTTTGATGTTGATTATGACAATCAGCGTATCATTATTGAGCCAGATGAAAATGAGCAGGAAGGGGATGCTGAACATCAGCATGTTGAAAATCAATTACAGTAGTGTGAAATTGTATTACAGCAACCTGAACATGCATTTCAGCAGCCAAAAAATGAGGTCATTGACATTGCCTTCGATGTGGACCCATTACCTGATAACACAAATCATTCAGTAAGCGGGTCTACACGTGTCAGACAACCTATACAAAGGTTTGGTCGTTCTTTGGGTCCTTCTTTGGACTGCATTTTGCTCACAGATCAAGGTGAGTCTCTTATGTATAAAGAAGCCTTATCATGTGAATTAAAGAAAATGTGGAAGCCAGCTATGCATGAAGAAATGAAGTCGTTGTATCAGAATGATACTTGGGATTTGATTGCATTGCCCAAGGATAGGAAAGTGATTCCTAACAAATGGGTCTATAAAATCAAATGTGTGGATGGCAAACCCAAATACAAAGCCAGACTTGTGGCTAAGACTTGCGGCTAAAGGCTATACACAAAAGGAGGGCATTGTTTTTCAATCAGGAAGTGTTTTCTCTTGTTGTCAAAATGGCCACTCTTCAAGTATTATTTGCCATTGTAGCATCTATGGAACTTAAACTTGATCGGATGGATGTTAGAACTACATTTCTGCATGGTGATCTAAAAGAAGAGTTGTATATGAAATATGCGGAAGGCTTTGTTATACAAGGAAAGAAGTATTTGGTATGTAAACTTAAGAGAAGCTTGTATGGTTTGAAACAGGCTCCTAGACAATGGTATAAAAAGTTTGGTGCCTTCATGCTCTCACATGGATTTAAAAGAAGTAGTGCATGTCACTACTTATATATTAAGAAGGCTGATGATGGAAGCCTTATTATACTTGTGCTTTATGTGGATGATATGCTTATTGCTGGTAAGCATAAAAGCCAGATTAATGCATTGAAAATACAGCTGAATTCAACCTTTTCCATGAAGGATTTCGATGCAACTGAACATATTTTCGGCATGCATGTAACACGAGATAGAGAGCAATAGCTCTTATTTCTCTCACAAGAAAAGTACATCAGCAAAGTACATGACCATTTTTCTATGGTTGATGATAAGCTTCTTGGTGTACCTTTTCCACCTTATCTTAAGCTTAGCAAAGCAGATTGGCCAAAGAGATGATAAGGCAGTCAGTACTATGAAGGGTGTTCCTTATGCTTCAGCTTGTGGTTCACTTATGTATGCTATGGTTGCCACTAGACCTGACATTGCTTATGTAGTGGGAGTTGTAAGCAGGTTCATGTCAAATCCTAGCAAAGCACATTGGGAAGCAGTGAAATGTATCTTACGGTACCTTAAGGTCACACAAAGAAAATGTATTTGCTATGGCAAGGGTACGTTAGATCTGCAGGGGTATTGTGATGCAGACATGGCAGGTGACTTGGATACTCACAAGTCTATTAGCGGGTACATCTTTACCTTGACTAGTGGGACGGTTTGTTCGTGCTCTAGATTGCAAAAAATAGTAGCACTCTCTCCCACTAAGATTGAATATATTTCAGCCCCACTAAAGCTTCAAAAGAAGCACTTTGGCTTGGCCTCTTGGTCAAGGATTTTGGGCTACCCACCAAGACACATGTACTTGGATGTTATAGCCAGAGCGCTATATGCCTGGCTAAGAATGCCATGTTTCATGCATGCACAAAACATATTTATGTTCGGTATCATTTTATCATATAGGTTCTGGATAATGGTCTAGTCACCCTAACTAAGATCAAATCATAGGATAACTCTGTAGATGTTCTCATTAAAAGTCTTGCAAAGGCTCAACATGAGCATTGCATTAGACTTGTGGCAGTTCATTAAAGCTTCACTTCGGACCTTTAAATGGGAGGTTGTTGGGTGTAAAGGCCCTTTACGCTCTCCCATGTATCTCCCATGTATATATTACTTCACACATGTGAACTCACCCTAGCAGATGTAAGTGTACCGTACCCTAAGTATAAATACATTTTTTATTATTTGTGTGTACCACACTACTACACTCCTATCCATTGACTCACTTTCACTCTATCTCACTGTTCAACACTGTTCAATTTTGGATCATTGAGCACCTTGATTAATGCACTTGCTCTCTACTCTCTCTCTCTATCTACTTCCACTTCAACTCTACACTAAATTGGTGAACATTATACTAGACTCTCTTCCAGAGTCATATATTGGTTTCCACATCGCTTTAATGTTATCTTTGAGGGTGGGCATCAACCCCTTACATTTGTGGAGTTGGAAGGTCTCTTGTTGCAAGAGGAATCAATTCAAAAGAATGTTGCATTACGTTCACGTGATGTGGCTATGCTTTTTAAGTTCAAAGACAAAGGAAAAGTCAAGCAAAATGCAAAAAATTAGCAAAAGGGTGATGCTAGATAGCCATCAAATAAGGTTGTCCAAGACTCAAAAAATCTAAAAAGAAGGGGAAATGCCATTATTGCAAGAAACCCAATCACTATATTGGTGAATGCAAAAAAAGATTGGCCAAAGAGAAGAAAAAAGACTTTAGTTTAGCTATCTAAGAGGCATCAACCAACAAATCAACAAATGGTGATGCTTCGAACCAGAGCTTTAAGGTATGGCCTGCAAGAGCGCACACTCCCAACTAGCACGGGCATAACCAAAGAGTAGCAACATAGCTACTTGCATTAAGCCGGCCTCTCCACCAATGAGCTCAGGGAACTTGGACTCGAGGAACAAGGGCAGCCCCATCCACCCCCAATCCAACTCACTATGGAACAAGATATCGAGAAAGGGACTTCAAGCAGGCATTCGAAGAAGAACCGCAAATTAGAGAGCCCAATCTGCCTTTACCTAATCTACCCCCAGAAAGAGCCAAAGGGTGCCCAGGTTTTCGAGTATGTTATTTGCTGCAAAAAGAAGAAGATGGGACTTGTGGAGCAAACCCATCAAAGAGTGTAAGCATGGCCACAGCAACTCCCTAACAACGAGCTTGTGCCACTACATGAGGATCACCA
The DNA here is from genome assembly GCF_053477565.2 of Lygodium microphyllum. Classification (NCBI taxonomy): domain Eukaryota; kingdom Viridiplantae; phylum Streptophyta; class Polypodiopsida; order Schizaeales; family Lygodiaceae; genus Lygodium; species Lygodium microphyllum. Next base: position 96,740,732 of record NC_141143.1, read on the forward strand.
TCCCGTCAACTAGCCGTAGGAGCTAATTATCTCCCAACAACGGGAGCTCCAATCCAGACCCTTCGAGTTCTCCTCCCTTTACCCACAAGCCTTGGACCGATTCTTACCCTTGGAGGTAGTGGAGAGGATCATTCGGTTAGGTAATACTCTAGCAAACCGATGGGTCGAGGAGCAGAGCACCGTGATCATACGAGGGAGGTGGAAACCCACAGACTACTGGTAGCAAGATAATGTCTATCAAGTTCCCAAAGTCGTCTGAGGTTACAAGGTGCAACCAAAGTGGCGGAGGAGGATTTGGGACACCAATTTTGATGCTTGGATGGCCTTCTGTAGCATGCTACAGGAAGAACGGAATGATCCTATCTACATGCCCTATCCTCGCAGAAACGGAGTGAATCACGATAGGGGAGGTGCATGGCAAGTATGACTTCTCGAGGAATCCATGACCTTCAGAATAGGGGACTTGCACCCTTCCATCAACCGCTTTCTCGAGGATTGTCGCCCTCAACAATATCCTCACGGAAGAAGTGGAAAAAATGACTCTTCAAGGAATGTACATTGCCATGTTACTTTTGCATTCAAGCAATTTTTTCAGTTGACTAAATACCCAAGAGAAATGGTTTGATAAGATCGTTTAATTCAATAGTCAAGAATCAAGTCAGGTTTGAGTAGATGTAATGAGTAGTATACTCGAGTCACGAGGCTTCCTCAATTGGACTATCACTTCATCTTGCCCCAATCATTATTTCAAGCAACTCATGTGGAACATTGAGTGTACTTGGATATCCATAGGTAAATCCAACTTGTGAGACATGCTATGTATCTTCTTGGTAATTTGGAAATATCTGTACTACCTCGAAGATATTAGTAGTTATTGGTAATTATCGAATCAGTATCCTTTGGGACTTGCAAGGGCTCCTAGAGCTCCCAAGGAGTATGATTTTAGTTCGCATAAAATGTAGCATGATCTTGAGGCTATTTTAATGCTTTCCCTTGCAATTGTCAACATCTATTACATATTGTGTAAGGAGTTGACTATGGACTGCATTTTCACTCTCTTGAGCTCATATTCTATAATTAGTGCATAGCACTACTATAAGCAAATTTAGTCTATGGAATAACCCTTCTAATCTAATTGTCTATAGGAAAGATATGCGTGTACCATTTTCTCCATGGTTAGATTTGTCCTCTTGGTTTGTCTATCGGTCTTAAGATGCTTTGAGTCAACATGGACAATCAGGCCTACAAGATTTCGAAGACCATTTGCCTAAAATGGCTAGTGAACTTAGGATCATGGTCCTTGACTATTTTTCAGGGGAAACTGCAAAGTTTATACATATGCTTAAAAAAGAGACTAGCCAATTTTTGGCTTTTAACAATTACCTTTATTGGAGTGAATTGAGCTACTTTGGTCAATTGATCGATCAAGACCTCAATTCGTATGGGATAATTCTATTATGAATTTCACGGAGATACTACTCCACTTTCTATTGAAATTTTGTAAAGGATGTAACATTGTCACTTGTTTGTGCCTATAAAGCTAATATTGCAATTACTCGCACTAACATAGGGCTCAACCAAAGTCTTAATGTGTAGCCAATATAAATATGAACTAACCAATATTGAAGTCTCATGTATTTAGGGGTGTCTTATGCTTGATGCATCATGACATATACCAAATCTTTTTGTTGATATTATCATCATTGGGCATACACACCTGCTTGTTTAGACAATAATCCATTTTTAATGGAAGATTTTTCCACCATCTTTGTCTCAGTAGCCAACTTTCGAGCATCCAAAGCTCCAAAGCTTATTGGGCTACAAGGTCCAATCTAGACTACTCGCTAGGTCCTACCAAAGTGAGGAGAGTTTTGGCAATATCCCTTGAGAGAGATAGAACGCAATTGAAATCTTAGAGAGATACAAAGCATTGACTTAAGAATTTGACTAAGGGCATTACCAACCATATTATTTGCACATTGATAACCATATTAGTTGTGCCCTTTTGATAACGAATCTTGAAGTTGAACTTCTACATAAGCTTTGATGGTCTTACATTTCGACCATAGAGATTAGACTAATTAAGAGATATTTTAATGAACAGTGTTTAGTCCAAACAATAAACCTAATGCTATATAAATAATGACATCAAATTTTTAATGCATGGATGACTACCAACAATTCCTTCTCTTGATTGGTGTAATTTGTTTGGGGATTAGTGAGCTTAGGGCTCTCAAATATGACAAATCGACCATCTTGTTAAGTAATATCACCTACAATATAATCATTCATATCCATATGAACCTCATAGGGTCTATTTGGATTGATAATTTGCAACATCGATGTAGTAGTAACCAACCATTTCAATGTTTGAAAATAGTCATCGAGTTGACTAGTCCAAAAAATAGGTGGATTAATGTGCTTCTTCTTACTATGGAGATCCTTGAGTAAATGTGTCAATGGTTTAATAGCTTTAGCATAATCTGTGATGAAATTTTAAAAGACCAAATGGAACTTGGGAAAGATTTCACTCTCTTAATGGTTCTCATAATAGACTAATTGAGCACTATATGCACCTTCTTATAGTTAGTTTAGATGCCATTAATTGAGATGAAATGTGTGAGATACAAAAGCTATATACGGAAAATACGCACTTTAAGACTATTGTAAATAAGTGTGTTCATCTTAAAAGATGTAGGACAATACATAAATGTTTTGCATGTTCCTCCTATGATTTCCTATAAACAAGTATAGCATTGAAGAAAATAACTATCCCACTTTTCAAGATACAAACGAAACACATCATTCATCATCAGTTTGGAAAGTAGCATGAAAACCTAAAGGATAAGACCAAAAATTGGTGTTGTCCATACCATATATGAGATTTGCTAGGTACACGTGAGGGTTAGGGCAGCCGTCATATTTATAGGACTCAAGGCCCCATTTTGCACATCTTTGTGTGATTAGCTTTCATGGTCTTGGCCCATAGGTTGAAGCGTCTGTATGTTAAGATGGTATGGGATAGTGATATGGAAAGCTAGCTCTTAGGACGTAGTCTCCAATGTAGTTATAGTATATGCGTGATGTAATGTCTACTCATCCCAATACCTCTCTTATAGGGTGAGATGACACACATTCCAACATAGGGAGTTACAATGTCTTGGTAGGTGGTTGCTATGGCAGGTGATAATGGCTTGAGTTTGTTGGTGATGAAAGCAACATGATTGTTACTTGGGGGTCCTCTTTGTTTTTCTGTATGCTCCCTTGGCTATTGATCATTTAGCTTTTCTCTTCAAATCTCAACTATGAACTCCCCTTTTGTCAACACTACACATAGTTTAACATGTACAACACCAATTTTTAAAATTTCAAAGCACAAAGTTGTTCATGCGCTACTCTATTCATTTTTATTAGGTTGATATGTGGAAATTTGTATCACTGCATCATTTTTGAGTGGGTCAATTGAAATTTTTTCTTAGAAGCCTTCCTCTAGCTACTAGTGACCTCAAGTCTTCATTTACTCTGTGAAGCAGAGATCTAGATAATTGTCCCATCATATCCAAGGCCCCTGAAGTCTTGTTCCAATATGACATTGTAGAAACTCGAGAAGCATGACTTTTGGGATGTGCAGGCAATATGAAATGACTTAACTTAATGCAATATTCCTTCAAAGGGCAAGAAGACAACCTTAGAATTGGAGATTTTGGTGTGGCATGAGACATTCACCATATGGAGAGATAGGTGCACACTCTGAACTATATGTGAGGTGACTTTTCACTATGTCGTGGCTTGAGAGGCTTTGTAAATTTACTTGTATTGCTGAAAGTAGCTGTCTTTATATGCTTTGGATCATCCATTGAAGTTCTTTTGTAATAGCTTTGAGCAATATTCTATCTTGTAAGCAATTTAATGGAGAGAATGCGCTTCTTGCGAGGGTTTTGACATCCATTCTGTCTCCAGTGATGTATTGTTGTGGCTAGACTTGGACTCCAGTTCTAAGCCCAGATTGTATGAAGGGAGGTGTTTTGCTACATCCTCGAGATCTATGAACTGCTTATTGGTCAAGCTTTTCAAGCCGAGTGGCCATAGCTACCTCCCACATAGCCGACGCACCATCCGAACCCATGAGGTGTAGTGAGCTTACCTTTAGGCTTGATCAAGTACCTCCTCTCTCTTGCACACCTGTTGCTCCACGATCCTTGAGGCTAGCTCAAGCAACCTCAATCCCTCTCCGCCAAGCTCCATTCTCCATAGCCACGTGAGACAAGAGAAGAGAAGAGAAGAGAAGAGAAGAGAAGAAGATGAAGAGAGAAGTTGGGGAGCTTCTTCTCCTCGATCCCTCACTCTCACACACTCACACCCTTACTCTCTCACTCCCTCACTCAAGCACAAGCGAGAAGACAAGAGAGGAGAAGAAGATGAAGAAGCTTTTTGCCACACAATAAGAATGAGCTCTCATTCACTTTTTGAACCTTATATACAAAAACCCTTTTTCCCTTGGGCGGCCATCCCCTTTTTACATGGCTGGCCATAGCCTAGGCCATTTTTTCCATTGTTCTCCTATCTTCCTAGCTTCTTTCCTACCGTCCGTCTACCTTTACAATTTGCACGGGTGAGAGCCTGCGGCGCTCTTTTACAGAGGTTTTGGCTGAGCCTTTATATTTAAAGGTGTATCTTCTTGCTTTGTAGCTTCCTTGGTTGCAGCTTGTACTTCTAGCAGTTGTTCCCATGCTTTTAGATTTCTTCCGGGCCCACTTTCTTATTGGGCACCTTTTCCTTTTTTCCGCCTTGCGCTTTTCCTATTAATGCCTCATTTTTTGCTTCCCTCGCTTTGCAATAAACATTACCCCCCTCCTAGTTGAGTGCCAGTCCCATGGCACTAATGGGTGGCGAGTCGAATGGTGTTGCTAGGATAGCCAAGGGGCATTTTTAGCTTGTGTACGAGTGTTGTAGGAGGGTGTGTTGGAGGGAGTTATGCCTTTGAAATTGAAGATGAAGTTGGATGAATCCTTGCAGGGAGAGGGGCGGATGTGCGGATTTATCTTTAAAAGTGAAGATATAGTTGGAGAAATCTATTGTTTGGCCCTCCGTGGCTACCTTCTCCTGTGCGGTTCCAAATGAGGTTCTTCATTTGGTTTTTGACTGGGGTTGTTGCATCTGCCTTTTGCTTGGTGGTGCCTGCATGGTGACATGTTGCAAAAGATAGGGAGTGCATTGCGTAGATGATGGGGCCTCTGAAGCTAGTGGTTGGGGCTGGTGTTTGTACATGGAAAGAAAAGAAGGTGCACTACTTGAGGGTGTTTCTTCCTTAATGTGGAGTGCGCGGTGCCCGTGGTTGTGGAATTGGGAGATGGGTCTAACCTTGGGCAAGCCCTTGGTGGTGTCCCACAATTGAGGAGCGAGTTTGTATTTAAGGGACGTGCAATGCAAGGGGGCTTAGGGTGACAGGTCAAACCATAGGCAAGAATTACCTTGCTAGGTATGTCCTGTCCTTGATGTGCCCGAAGCATGTGTCGTGGGGGATGGGGCTAGGTATGGAAACCCTAGGTGCAGTGATTGTGGCGCTCAAGGTGCCTTTTTTTTTTGGGAGATAGATGATTATAGCCGGCATTTGGATGCTAGGGGTGCTCTTAGGCTCTACCCTGATCTTCCTTGGACGATTTGTGAGGTGGTCTGAAGGACTTAGTAAAAAAGGTGCAGCTCTGCAGGTATTCCTTGATGTTAACTTTTGCATTAAGAGGCATGGTTGAAAAGAAAGGATGATTACACCTCGTAAAGTGGCTATCGCTCATGTCTTTAAGGATCCTCATACAAAACGAGGAAAGCAAGGTTGCCCTCATCATGAGCCTAGCCATAGCGCAACTATCTATTCCTAGGTTAATGTCAAAAAAGAGTGGGGGGAGGTGGGCTTCCTCGGCCTGCTGGCTTTTGTTTAAGCAAACACCTAATGGTCCTAAGGTAATTACAACATGTAAAGGGGTACTAGTAGCACTAGTCACAATGGCATTAAAGTGACCTAGTGTGACTGCACTAGGTGCAATTTAGGGTTAGGGTAGCCATGTCTTATTTATAGGACTCAAGGCCCTATTGTGCACATCTTTGTGTGATCATTGCTCTTCGAATCTTAGCCCATAGGTCAATGCATCTGCACCAATAGAAATGTGTGGGATGTTGGCTCGTTGTTGGTATGGGACATGAACTCTTGAAATGTGATCATAACCCAATACACTACTAGCTCCTAATCTAGGGGTGAACTTGTTTGATTTTATGGCTAGGAGGTGAGCTTTTTGTCCATTGCCTTTATGTTCCATGAACATGAATTATGTCCCATCTCATAAGTAAGTTGGATTCTGGAAGGACTGTAAGGTGGTTCAAAGACTAACAAACTCCCCTCTGGTCATGGCTAACCAAATCAAGGACACAAAATGTAAAGAAAAGAGAACATGTGAAGGTCTTACCTGAAGAGAGGCGATGCCAAATCTCATATAAAAGATTCTAATAGGAGATACATAAATTAGGCTATCAAATGTAGGCAGGATAGGTCGTAGGAGGCGAGTCAAATGGTTGATGACATGGCAAGGACTGATGGACGAATAGGGTGCTAGTATTTACTAGAGGAAACAAGTGACAACTTCACAACTGGCAAGCGGTATCTAAATAGGCTATCCAAGAAGTTGGATGGACACAACATCAATGTCTTAAGTGTCACATCAATATGATTTCATTAAGGGATGGATTATCGTGTATAGCATTTTGAATATTCAAATATGGATAGGTCCATGGCAAACAAGGTGGTCATGTTTGCTAGAGCAAACAAGTGGTAACTTCACAACTGGTAGGTGGCATTTAGAGTAGGCTATCCAAGAAGTTGAATGGACACAACATCAACATCTTAGGTGTCACATCAATATGATTTCATTAAGGGGTGGAACATCATGTATAACATTTTGAAGATTAAAATGGGAATTGATCATACCAAAGCCTCTAGCCAACAAGTTGTAGTGATTCAATTGGATATTGAAAGGCTTTCAGGGGGGGGGGGGGGGAGGGGGGTCACAAATAAGATTGGCTTGTGATGTTCTCTTTGTCGAGGATACCCTCGTAATCCTTTACTATTTGCATTGTTCACTCACTTAATGCTCTCTTTATTGAAAAGGTTGGTTGTGAGACAATATGAAATTTGTTGGTTTGACAATTCCTAGTGCTACTCAACTTTTGGGTCAATCTTTGGTAGATGATTCCTTCATGTTTTTTAAGGATAGTTGGATCATAAATCAAGCAATGGCTATTTGGAGTCTGTTTGGCTTGGGGCTTCATATTAATGCTTAAAAATGTCCACGAATTTCTTATTCGGAGATAAAATTCATAAGTTTTGAGTTGGTAGGGAATTGTTGTTTCTAAATGTGGAATTACTCGACAATTGGAATATCCTTTTGGTGTGGATATGGCTCCTCCCACCTTGCTCAATTAGATATCCTCCCAATTTCATGACATGTTTCTATATTGGAAATCTTAGGGCTACAATCTTCATGTGCGGCTCAAAGTGGCTTAACCCACCATGATTCATATGGCCTCAATGGACCAAGAGGTCTCTCTTGGAATTGGTATATGTAACGTGTCCGCTAGAATCATTCCGGACACGTCTTAGCAGTCCATCGGGAAGGATGTCTAGAAAGCTCCGCCCGGCACTCCCATGGAATGTTACGGGACTTGCGATCTAGGTCTTCCCGCGTCTGCCACGTAGCGGAAGTATCCTGGCCGTCCCACTTAGGATCGACCTGAGTTTGGGTTTTCCTGTTTGGTCATTAGCTAGCAACAACTAGCGTCAGACCCGAGCGAACTACTTTACGCAGAAACGCCTGGTCTGAAGCGGATTCATGCTGCACTTGGTTCAAGGAGAATGGGAAACGAGAGGGATGCAAGGCTCGACCTCTCTGCCAAAAGGCATAGTCCTATTCCGTTCCCCTAAAACAGCGTGAATCGGGTAATCGGTAATTCCAAGTCATCGTTCTCATTACTTGTTTCGGTGATGTTGATCATCCTTCTGTTCGTCGAAGACTTTGAGAAAAGTTCCCGGCTAACCGGGACCACTCATCTGTAGGACGGACCCATGGTCCATCCTCCGCACTTTCCTCGGTTTGTTTTAGTTATGTAATTACCTACCACATTAGTTTGACATATAACAAACAGCTTCCTTGATTAACCCTGTTAAGCACTGGTTCCTTCACGTAATCTTATCACAGGACATAAAGAAAACAATGTCAAACAACTCCTTTATTATCATTATATCCTTTTATCTTTGAAATACAAGGAGTTCCCGCCCGTAGGCGTATTCATAATCCGCCCGAAGGCTATCCAGTAATCCACCAATGATCACTAATCCAAGTTTCTGCCCGTAGACTAGTATGCGGGCCTCGAGATCCAATCCCGAGTCACGTTAGTCTCTTGTGCAGGGCCGGTAAGGCGAGGGATTTACAGCCAGAGCCCCCCTGGCACCCAAGCGTCCTCCTGCTCCAAGTAGAACTCAACGGAGAGACCTCTCACGGCGGGTTCGGTCCACGTTCCCGGCGCGGTTAACAACCCCCTTGGTTAGGGTCAGGCAGGCAGTCGGGGGTAACTGAAGCTGCCTCTCAGGCACCAACCTGAAGCTTTAGATATATTTTCATCCTTTAGTTCATTGAGCAAACAATGCAAACAGTCCTTTCTAAACTGTTACAAGCACAATCATTTTCAATGGTCGTTTAGCTGGCAAACTGTTAAGGAGTGACTCCTTTTCTCCGAATGCAACCCGCATTCGATCCGGAATCAATTGCAACTTGGCAAGATTCCTATCATTCTTGGGTTAGGGTCATACCCTACCAATACTTTAGGTCTTGTTGTGGTAGATTCCAGCGACCATGTCGCTTTAGTTTATTGTCTGGTCATTTGCTTCAAGGCAAATACCTAACTTTCCTTTTCCTTGGCAATCATTCCCCAAGAAAAGTGAGTAACAGGATGATTACTCATCCAATTGTAAGTTAAATTCTTTCAATAACTTGCCAACCTCATTTCGAGAGATGATAAAACTCTCTTGTGGGCAAATCTCAAGTCTATACAAAGTTGCAGCTTTTTGCACATGTATTGCATCTATTCCATGGGATCATTCTACCCACTTGCTTAGCGTTTTCCGGTCACGGAATTTACCTCCAGCCGAGTAACAGGGTTTAGGGTATCCTCCAAACCATTCCTAATTGTGTTGGCCCATGATCCTAAAAATAGGCAACTCCGTCGGAGTTTCATCATTTTGAACGAATGATCCTTAGGATAAAACCTTAGATCATTTTATGCATAAGCACCCAATTGACTCGACATTCCGAATGTGTGTAAGATCTTAGGGTTTGCGGTTCTAACTTGGCAACAATATAAAACTAGGTCAATTCTTGCCGCACCAAACCCTAGTTAGCACTTGGGATACTTATCATATCGACTGAACCATGCCCAAATGAATCCCTTGTGGTTTATGTGATTTAGACAACACAATATACTTGTCTTGCGACAAGGATGAACCTTTCCCAAAGGTGATAAACTAGATCAATAGTTACAACTACACCAATACGTGTAAACATGCGATTCACTGCTTCTACGCATCACATGGTTCACAATAACCCTATCCTTTCTTGGCAAAGTAAAAATGCCTGATAATCTGGACACTAACTTTCCTAGGTCCTACTAGGATTTATGTCAAATAATCATGCCACTTGTAAGTCCATAGATCATTTTCGTGCCTTCTATTCCTTTTCGAATAACATCTTATGGGTGTTAACTTATTACAAGGAAGATTTATCCAAAAACGGGACATGCCATTAATCTTTCCATGCCTATTAAAAAGGTGTACCTCAACAATTTCAACCTTGTAATGAGGCAACAGATGTCCTAGGTTCGTCACTTTTGAATGCACAAAAGGAACTTACTAATAAGGTCCTGCGAATGCATAGACACCTTATGCTCTCTCCATTGAACGTACCAATGATCAATTTCCATATCTTAGGCTATCTCTAATAAATGTTCAAATAGCCAATTCATTTTCCAATTGCACTTAACTTGACTAGTTGAATTCGAGCATGCATGAGTGCTTCCTAATCCGTGAAGTTATCGTGATTAATTCAATACTTTTGTGTGGAATCCAAATAGATCAAACCTGGACTTGTGAATTCCGGGAAATGTCCACGTAGGCTCGGGGTGAACCTTCCGCATCGCACCTTGTGATCTTTTTAGAGGCCATCGCGAATTCGATCTCCAGTTAGCCTTTGTGGGTTTCAACTTTTGGCCTTGGCTTGCAGTCTTATGACCTTGGTCCGTCTCCCTTGTATGCGCAACTCTCTTTGATATATGGCTTCCTTGACCAAAGTTCCGACTTGCGGAATTTGCCTTGGGAAGGCCTTAGGGTTCTTATGAGGTCCCTTGGACAATGGAGATTTGAGAGCTTTAATCCACCTTGAAATTTCAGGTTTAGGAAGGATTGTGTGGGCCTTACGATGATGTTCGCGGAAAAGGGCTCTTGCGAATGGGCCTTGCAAGAATGGGCTTTAGAGTTCTTCTTCTCCTTCCCAAAAATCCTAGGACCGGCCTTGTAAGTGATTAGTGGGAGGGCCTTTATAGGCTTTCTCTTTTACTCTTCAAAATCTCGGGGTTTAAAGATATTGGGGAAAGGTGTTAAGAGATCCCCTCTTCTTCTCTACAAGATCTGGGCCTAAAGGCCTTATGGAAAATCGGTGAGAAGGTTCATCGCCTCCTTCTCTTCAAAGACCCGGGGGTGTGTGGATAGACCTATGGGCAATGTAGTGGGAAGGGGGGCTTAAGAAGCCCCCTTAGAAGCTTCTTAGAGAAGCTTCTAAGAAGCTTTTGCCTGCGACGTGGAGGGGGGGAGGGGAGTCAGAATCCAGCGGCGGCGGCCTGAGATGGCCTGGCGGACCGCGGCGGAGCGTGGTGGCGGCTGGCGGACTGGCGGCTGGCGGCAGCGTTTCCTCCTGCATGGCGGCATGGCGACCCTTCCCTCACACGGCCCGACCTCCCTTCCACGTCCCGTCCTCCTTCACGTCGGCACCTCCTCCAGCTCCTCCCTTCAAGCTCCTCTCCCACAGCCTCCTTCTCACAGCCCGTCCCTCCTTTCTCACAGCCCGTCCCTCCTCCACACGGCCACCTCCCTCACGGCCTTCTTCCCTTCACGTCCGGCACGGCGACCTGACCTCCTCCTTCTCACGGCCCGTCCATACGACAGCCTTCTATCCTTCCTCTCACGCCCTCTTTCCCCCCCCCCCCCCCCCCCCGCCCGCCCCCCCCCCAAGAGGGGGTTCTTATAGTCCAAGGAGGGTGAGGGGTCCTCCCCACGTGTCAGTTGCATGGCTCTCTCCCTCTCACCTCCCTCATGCTAGCCCATCCCTTTTCCCCAGCCACACATCGGCTGGGGAAGATAATAAAAAAATTTGCACTAAATCCACCTTTATCCCCTTATCCTCCTCCCAAGAGGGAGTTTTCCCGCGGCTATGCCGGTTTGAATCCCCGACCCTATTTTCGCAAGGTGGAGTGTCTCCATTTCCCGCGTATGGCTGCTGGCACTGGTGATAATCTTTGCACGAGATTTACACGACGTGCGGGAAGTCAATATTTGCGGTACGCAGTGTGCGGAAATATTACAGTATAGCCCATCCGCTTTATGTTGTGGAAAAATAAAGAAATTTATCTCAACCATATGGATTTCTTGGCAGCATATTACTACTCCCAACAAATGGTTGATGTGAGCAACTTTGTTAGATATTAATCTCCATATGATAGCTTTGAGAATAATGCTTTTGTGAGTACTATGTGTGCGAAAACATTATTGGACTGATATTGCAAAATTCTTTATTGAGGAAACTAGTATCTCACATAGTCACAGTTATCCACATTTCTTGGTGATGTGTTGAATTCCACATGGTCTTTAAACTTTCACAATCCTTTCTTCTTACTCAATTGATTAGATCAAGAGATTCACCACTTCACAATTTAGGATCCTCCTTATCTCCAAAAGGAGACAAAATTCATTACATATAGAAGTGTTGGCCACTTTCAGGCTAATGGATTGGCCTAGCAAAGACAAGCAATGAGATAAATTAATCACATGGCTTGATTGGGGTTGCAGACAATAAATGATGTTGTCATTTTTAGGTAGCCCCATCTTTATTCTTTGGAGTACTTAGAGGCTAAATCTAGATTTGATTGTCCTTATAGGAACAACCTCAGCAATATACTCCATTGCTTGCTCAGCTCTTTTCACCTTGGCAAGATTTTGATGTTTGTGAAACTTGATAATTTTCATAAAAGATCAACATATCAAATCTACATAAAAAGGACAATAGATGGGCTACTAAGAAAGCCAATAAAGTATGACATGATCATGATACAAGAGAGAAATGGCAAGATAGATTTCTACACAATGAAAGTCTAAGATTCCTTATCATGAGAAAGTGTTTATATGGAGGTTGCTTATCGAGGGTCTTCACATTGAGGATGTACTACATTCTCGCAAGATCTCACATGGTCGACGTATCTTTTGCATTACATGTGATGATATATCAATTCATCTCTTCATCTATTGCCATGTAGTAAGATGGGTTTGGAGCTTTGTTTCTTGTGTGGGGACCTCAATGACTTAGCAACAAATGCCCATCTATTCCTAGATCATAGGGAACATTCATCATATCTCTAGTTTGCAATTTGATCATCCTTGCCTCTTCTATTTTCTCAAATGGACAGCTCTTTAGCACATTTGGCACACTCGTAATGCCTTCATTTTTTATTCGGTCTCGAGTATCCATGGTCATGTGGCCCATGTTTGAGGATTATTGTTATGGCAAATCTCTTCCATGGTATCGATTGACCAAGTCCTCCCTAACATGACTCCTCCTTAGTGGATATTATTTGCTCTACTATTATACTGCCTACATCATATTTGTGCACTATGTTTTGGTAGCCCTTTTGGCTTGACTCATGATTGTTGGGATTTTCATGGTTGGCGAGAAGGCCTGACGTAAGTACTTTCATTTCATTTAAGCGTCTTCATGAGAAGAGAGAGAGAGAGAACGCTCGATGGCGATCTGTCGTGACCCGCCTCCTGCACCACCCTGTCGCACTCCGGAGTCCGGCCTGTTCGACCTGCGCGCAGACGGAATAAGGTACTGCGTGTCCCTGTTTCTGTGCGTCCGCCTGCAAGAGCGAGAGAGAGAGAGAGAGAGAGAGAGAGAGAGAGAGAGAGAGAAGAGTTGACACCGCGTGTCCCTGCCGTCACCGGACCTGCGCGTCGCTGCCGCCGCCTGCCATCGTCTGGACCTGCCCGTCTCTGCTGTCGCCTGGACCTGCGCGCGCCGCGCCCTGCTGGAACGGACCTGCGACTCGTTGCGTTAGTCGCTTGTGCCGTTACTTCGCGCCACGTTGCAGACGCTCACCAGATTTGTCCACCCTGCTGGCCTGCGGTCCTCCTGATCGTGCTCCTCCTGATCTGCACAGGCGCTGCGAACCCTAATCTCGCCTGTTTTTTACAACGACAGAAAGCGTCATGTTATGGCCAGGTATTCTGCACCTGCTGCCCCTGGGTGCCACACTTGCACGCTGCTCTGCCGAGAAGTGAGAGATGGCCTTTCTCGACACCATTTAGGAAATGGGAATGACCAACTTCTGCCGGATTCGGATGGTGATTCATTGGCGGAGGATTCCAGGCAGTTGACAGAAGGGGATGAGACAGGTAAACATTAGAATATATTGGTTGAAGATCGGCTATTATGCCCCCCAAATTTGCCTCAGCCAGAGGTCCAAGCTTTGGTCCACAACCTGATAGGTCTCTTCAGTTCGTGTTGGCGACTGCCAATCATCTTATGTCCGATTATGTTCATGTTAATGAGAGTAAAGCTAACTCTTTTCCAGAAGGGGATCATGTAGATGCAGTCATGGGAATGGAATTGGTTCTATAGCAGATTGTTGCCTTCCATGAGAGGGCAGCCATATTTTATTTTACAGGAAGGACTTCCTTGATTACAAGGATTTGTACCTGGGTGCAGTCTTTGCTTGTAAATGTTCAATAGTGCCATGAAGATGCTCTAGGACATATGCAAATCCCTCTTGTTGAAGTGATTTATGATGGTCCCAAGGGGTTTTTTGAGATGCATTTTTGCTCCTGGGAAGTGCTGTAATTTATCATGCAGCACATCTCTTTGTTTTTGGATGGGTAGCTGGTTCACATGGTTCGTTGGAGGCCCATGGCGGAGTTTCAAGAGGTGTTGAGACAAGTATGCCTGATTTGGGTGGAGGTGGTTGATTTCCCTACGCATCTTTGGAGACTCCTCCCTTTGGTCTTGAGAACCTTATGCGATATGTTGGTAGAGCCTTGGCTAGCTTTCCACAATCGGAATAGGGCATGCATGCTTTGGGACACAAGAAAACCTCGCTCGATCAAAATTCGTTTTCAAGTTCCAGGATTGTAAACCTTGGTTTATGGGTTGAAATGGGCTACTTTTGCAGGACATTCTTTCCGATGCGGCCAATTGGATCATTTTATTTCGGAATGTGACAAAAATTCGGTGGTTTTGCAGCAATCTATAGATTCAAACATGGACATGCAAGACCACCACTTTCTCCACATATATCAGCAGCCTCAAGTTGATCTTGAGATGCCTTCCCAACATGATTGTGATGAAGGTAAGGAGGAGGTTCCTCAAATGGGCCCTGAGCGTACTTTCCTTTCGGTTGACTGGGATGTGTCTTCTCGGGAGATTCTTGGGTATCGGTGGTTAGATGTAATGCAAGACAAGCTTCTCATTCTGTCCACTCATTGCCACACCCTATCTTTCAGACCTTTCAATGCAGAGGTAGGGGGTTTTACATGAATCCTCAATCTTCACGTGCTCCGATTAGGGATGATAAAAGGAATTCCAATTCTGTTTTGCGCTTTGATGTGTAGGGGAGGCTTGTGTCTCCTAGGGATGTTTTTCGTTCACAACAACAGCAGTTTTCTTCTCGTGGTTCGATTATTGGTTTGCAAAGGCCAGACCTTGTTGATGTTATCCGAAGCGAGACGGAAAGATTTTAGGTAGCTAAAGCTAAAGATGTAAAAGGACAAGGAAAAGCGGTGGTTCAATAGTTTTCTCATTTTTGATTTATTATGAGAATTACTTTGTGAAATGTGAAAGGTATCTCTTTGGGCAGCAAGCAATATCGGTTGTGAAAAGTTGTGTTTGCTAGAAAGTGGGATGTATTTTGTGCGGTGGAGCATAAACATCATGCTTTGGTTGGGCAGTTAGTGGGCATTTTCAACAATCACAGTGTATGGACACATTATTATTATGCAAGACAAATCGTTGATTATTTTATTCATTTGTGGAGAAGTTGGCAAGTTTTTGATTAGGTCAGCTAGTTTTTTGAACGTTTGCATTATTTTTTTCTATTTAGGCTTCAATGGCAGTTTGCCCTCCTTACTTGTTTTTTAGGTGTTGGTAGGAGAGATTTGGCTTGAGGAGCTATATTGACAGCCCTTGTATATCTACCCTCTTCATTTCAGCATTCATTGACTGTAGATTTCTATGTTATTTTGTCTCTTTTCTCTCCCGCTTTTTCTCGTGTTCATTGTCTTTCAATCTTGTCCATATGCTTCTACATTTGCTGTACTCTGATAAGTCTCTAGGCTTTGTAGCAATAACTTTTTTCATGGGTCCTTACTTGGAATAAGGTCACTTACAATAAGCTTTATCAACACTTCTTTGCTTTGACTTTTTGGATCTATGATTCCCAAATGACCCTTAGATTTGGGTTGGGCTTCCGTCTCATTGTTAGGTTAGGATTCAACAGAACATACACACACACAATGCAAGGAGGATGTGAAACTTTATTTCTTTGCTTAGCATTTATTAAAAGTTAATCAAATGTGAAAATGTGACTTGCATATATGAGATGCAAGTTAATTATTTCAGTGTGAGGACCTTGAGGTATTAGTGGAATGCCAAAGGTAAAAGTTGTAATATTATGTTTAATAGGTACTGGGTGGTACCCATTGTCAGATTTGGGCCTAGACCAATTTATTGGCCACTAGTATGAATGGTGACATTAGAGATTACACATTAATTAATTAATTAATGCCACCATTTTCTCATGATAATTAATTAATGTTAGTGGTAACATTAGAGTTTATGCATTAATTAATTAATTTTTTCAATTTTCTTGCGATGGAAGTCTGGAATTTTTCTCTCTTTGACATTCTCTTTGGAGTCTCATCCTACACCAATTTCTTAACTCCCCTTTAGCATTTTACTATAGTTTGAGTTATTAAAGGTGGAGATATTTGGAAATCTTTGTTGTAAACCCTAAATTACAACAAAAATTAGGGTTTGATAACCACCTCAGGATACATGCTTAAAATTAAGGGCCCAGGACTTGAATTCTAGGAGTTGGAATTAAAGTATTTCAAGGAGATTTAAAAGGCCAGTCAACCAATGTCAAGTTGGGGCTAAATTTGTCTCGCAAAGAGCAAGGTGAAGGCCAATTCGCAAGCAAACCTTGCTGGTCAGATTTGATAGGAAGAGATACTTGGATTAGCGGAGTAGATCAAAGAATCTCAGTTGTACTCCATCCATTTGCAATAAAAGCTAAATAAATACAAGGGGTGCCAGTTTTGGGGCTGATAGGTTGTCCATTGTTCAAGATTAAAGTGGTGAAGTGTGTATTTAAATTTATATGAATTAATTACTTGCTGTAACTAGTGTTGAATCAGGTTAATACCACCCTATCCGAGGGGGGAGACTGGTTTCAAGGTTCCATTTTCAGGATACCATCAACTCCCTTAAATTGGTGGGCTCGAGGCACTTGATTGAGGGTTAGAAGCACTGTTCTAGTGTTGAAATTGTTTTTAGCTGAGCAATTATAGCAAGGATGTCTTTAATAGTAAGATGGGATCAAGTAGTTATGATGCATCTCATTCTGAAAATGCACATAATGAAGGGAAAACGCAATGCCTAATCTTGGAACAGGCTTACAACATGGACAATAAGCTTATAATGTTGGTTTAGACCAAAATGTGGGTCCTTCTAGTCTCTCGAAGTTGATGATCAACAAGAGGAAGAAGAATTTGATCACCAGTGTAAAGATCAGTTGACGACAGTAGCTAAAATGTTTGTGCAATGGGCAAATAATCCTCAGTTCATGTGCTTTTTGAACCCCTTAAGGAAGGGCAGCAAAGGCAAGAAGAGGAAATCATCTTCAAGAGTTTTGGGACAGCAAGACACACTGAAGGAAGAGCCAAATGCAATAGCACCATACTCCAAATGTGGGTAGTGGGCATAAGCAAATGATGCTAGTGGGGTGATTGATGCATATGCAAGGCTAACTTGAAAATGCCATTCCAATGCTTTTTGGATAGCAAGGCATGCATGTAATGATGGGGCGGCCATCGTGCTTTGGTGTGGCACTAGTTTCCGTGCTATGGTGGGTTAGGGACTACATATGAGGATGTCTGACACAACTCCTTATGGTATGTAGTAACCATTGCATGGTGTGCAAGGCTCAATGTATTCGGGTATGATTGGTAATATGCATAACCCCATGTATAGCAACGTTGGCATGATGCTGGGGCACAAAGTGGCAAGATTGGCAATGCATATATGCAGTCCATTGTGTTTGGGACTCATAGTATTAATGTTGGCCATGCAAATGCTCCAGATATTGTTGGTCATGAGGAAAAATGCAGCCAATAATATACATGCACGAGGGAAATGCAACTATTTAACTTTTAATCAAATGCTAAGCAAAGCAATAAAACTTCACGTCCTCATGACAGACCAACCCCTTGAAATCCTTGCAATTGTCCTCGATGATATTGCAATGTGGCATAGCAAAACATATTACACTAGAATTTTCCAAAATGCATCATAGTGGCTAGGATCATATGGTTTCACATGCTTGAGAGAATAGAACCTCTCTATCTTTTATCTTTTCAAATCTTGCTTTTTCTAAACATAGCAATACATAATCACCCTCTATAAACTGAAAAGCATGTCTATGGCGATTAGCTGTGTTTTTCTACTTCTCTTGTGACCTTTGAAGATTATACTTAACCTTTACATAGGTTGCATCCATGTTTTCAGTCTTGTCTTTTCAAAACACAGAAACATATAATCATCCTCTGTAAACTACAAAGCACGTCTATGGCGATCAATTGCCTTCTTTTGCTTCTTTTGAGACATTTGAAGAGCATACTTAACCTTTGCATAGGCTACATCTATGTTTTTGACATACCTATTAGCCTCAAAGATCTTGTCCTTTGTATGTAAAATAGGGGAGGCACTTTCTTATCTCCTTTCGTAACCTCAAATTGAGCTTTGCTAGTGGAACTATGCTTTGTATTATTGTGTGCAACTCTACCAAAGGCAAATAGTATTCCCATTGTGACTTATACTCAAATATACAACATCTCAAGAGATCAAGTGTTGAGCTAAAACACGCTTTAGAGTAGCTGATAAACATTTTTAAATTACCCCAAAACATGCTTAATTAATGAAAAACACAAATTTGGTGCGTGGTTCGAGAGAGTTTCAGTGGTCTCCCAAAACCCTAATTTTTTGGGACATTCAACGTCTATAAATAGATAGACTGCCCACCATTCACTCTTATCCTTTTGTGCAGGTTTTTGACTCTACCGTGTAGATTTCAGCCATTAGCCACGTACCATTAGCTGTCTAGCCATGACCGACTACAGCCCATCATTATTCACCCCTAGGCAGTTTGCTTTCAACCATTGCCCTACTGTTTGGAGGTCTCCATTTGTTATTGGGTCATCATAGCACTTGATCAGACTGCGTTTTCAGCATATGGTGCCAAAGGTGACAGGCTATTGCTCTCTCTCTCGATGGGCGATTGCTGCAACACCTGTGTTTTTGCTGTTCAACTTGCCATCTGCATCAACAAACACCTCTCCTGTTGTCTCCTTAGTTCCCTAATACTTTGGTGATCAATATTTTGTGTTTTTCGCACTTTGACTTGTAGTCACAACTCTTGAAATACGTCTCCGGTGGATATCACACTCTGACATTGCATTGCTTTGCCCTTGCCCTTGGGCATTTTGTACACTTTTACATTCATTTATAGCATTCATTCACTTCAGAGTTTCTTCTCTTTGTGTTTGTCTCTATGTTTGAGTTTGAAGTTTTTGTGTTTTGCATTTTGTGTTTTGCATTTAGGGTTTGAGTTTTGCTTTCTCTCTGTTTGAGTCTTTGTGTTTCAGTCTCGGTTGTACATGCTGCGTTTCCTCAATGGAAATCCTAGCATATCTTCACATGGTATTAAAGCTAATGCTCTTCTAAAGAGTATCATGCGGTGATTGTGGAGGCTAGTCTTTATGCAAGACTCATGCGCAACTCAATTTTGACTCATAATGTCTCAGGTACCTTCTTCTTTGGATCCTATGATGCCCTATTAAGCTTCTCCATCATTAGAGGCTCTGAGAAGGCTTTATGGTCTCGAGAAGGAGGTAGACATACCTTCACCTTTTCTTCTTCTCATTTTGGTCATCTTATAGATAAAGAGATTGAGGAGTACTTATGCATCATGTACAGTTCGGTTTACACTCCTACAACGAGTGCTACTACTCCATTTGGATTGATTGGTGAGATTGGCCATCTCTCTGATCTTGGAGGGACCATAGCATTTGACAAGTGTGGTGATCCATATCCTCTCTCTCTGTTAGGCCTTATGTTAGGTTTATATGAGCCAAAACCCTCTCTTACTTTTTCTTTTGTTGTGCAAGATCGAATGATTTTCAATATGTTATATGTTAACTTTAATAAAGAAGGCTCTCGAAGTAGATACCTTTTATCAAGTTTATCTTTACCAGTTGTTTCATTTTAGCAAGTTAACCACACTTCTCAACTCCTTTCCATCCCACCACTATCTTCTCCACATTCTGATCTTCTTACATCTTCATTCCAAAATCTTGGATTACATTCCGCTTTCGCTCAAAGCACACTAGGGGTTGGATCTTCCATTTCCGCTCCTAACACTTTCTCTTTCTTCATTCCACAATCTACCTACCCTCCATTCACTCCACCTCTCTGTGCATTATTAGGGGAAATACCACCCTTTAACACTGTATCTTCTACATACCTCCACTTTACCATATTCTTCCACTTTGGGACGGTTGTGATGGGCATCCCCCTCACTATCCTCGGCCACTTACAAATCCTCTACGCGACCTTTTAGATACAGGGATATCCATTCTTTGCTTATGGACCATCGTCACACATCCCTTGGATCACTTCTACGCAGGAACTTCGATCTCCACGTGTCCCTATCCCTCTACCTTCAGCTCCACAGGTGGTTACCATGCCCATATCCAATCCGCCCTTGTTCACATTTGGATTCGCTATGCACACTTCTCGTATGCCTAGTGGGCACTTTGGAATTACTTTCCAAGTGTACTCTACTCTATCTTACTGTCCTCCCTATTCACCCTACCCCTATTACATACCTTCTCCATCTCTTAGCACTACCTCTCCTGTTGCAACTTGCAACGGTCAAAAATGGCTTCATAGATAAGACTCGTTCTAACGGGTCAAATTTCACCACTTGGTCGAACTTCATGCAACAAGTGCTTGAATCTTAAGGACTTTGTGACCTTGTCGTTGGTATTGAATAGACCCTTGATTAGCTCACCCTGACTACATTCATTAATGGAGAGTTTGTAATGAGTGCTAGTTTTTGTGCTATGCGAGGCTGCACGATGAAGTCCACAAGAAGTCCAACACACACATCTATTCAGAGGTGCGAGGGTTGGTTGCCTCTTCTTTAGGAGGGAAACCACCAGTGGCAAGAACTCGCAAGATGTGAAGGTAAGCCAAGACAAGGGTGACACTATTTCATATGATGGAACCAAAGAAACACAACCCCTTTGGCAGCAAATTTCTAAGAAAAATAGGTTTTGTACACACTGGTAGAGATCGGGCCATGTGGACGATGAGTGTCGTACCAAGGCCCAAGGTCTTCCTCCTAGAAGACCATCGTAGACTGTTGTGACTATCTCCACTCTGGCCAGCCAGCCCAGTGGGGCTATGCCTCTTGCTATTGCTTTATCTACTCCATTTGCCCTAGTGGCTACTGGACATATAGCACGTAGACAACTTCAACAGTATATATCCTTCACTACTCATGAAGGCTTAGTTGATTGGTTTGCTAGTAGCTCACCTATTGCACTTTACACATCCATTCCTAGGGCATCCATTGCATATTCTAGGACTACTCTGCCTTGCTGTATGTAATAGTGGCCACACACTTAGTCTTTTCCTTTTTAGACTTCCGTTGCGTACTTACGTACTCATTGCATTGCACTCAGTTTTATTTTCTTTAATTTTCACTTTTGTTTTTTAGGCATCTCATTACTCACCTCTATGCTTGCAGATTTTCTCTCTCTTTTGTATGGGTTTGTATTTCAGTGAAGGGCTAACCTATAGGCTTGTACCAGTCCTTCTAGAGCTGGAGAAAAGAGATGCGCGTTGTTCCTTTCATGTTTCCATCTACTTGGAGTTTTGCTCTTTTACTAGCATGGAGATTTTCTCTCTCGTGGTAGACCGTGTAGCATCTCTCTTGATGCTATCATGGCAGTGACTTCTATTCTTGCTCTTCTAGCAGGGATGCTTGATCATCTTCATCCATACGGCTCTTTTTTCTTCTTCGGCATCGATCTCTAGGTTTAGAGGGGGTTCCAATCCTTCTTGGTATTCTATAAGTTTCGGTACTTGTCTTCGACATCGAGCTTCTTTGTACTAGGATGCTTGGGCAAGCGAACAATTCTCCGACACTTTCCAAGGGCACTTGCTGCATGAGGATTCTTTAGCATGTAGCATACCTTGCATCCCATTGTGTAGAGCACCACTGGTCGGATCCTAAGCTATTTTCATTGGCCAATTACACCACGAAGCATGCTGATCTTTGATTTTACCCCATGCTTTGCATAACTCTGTAGCATCATCATTGGGCTAATCACTAACAATATGTGTTATCAATCCAACTAATGTTTTGGGCGTCTCATCCTTGGGATCTTCCAGATTTTTTGATTTTCTAGCTTGTTGCCTATTGGGACAATCCTTAGCCATGTAACCCTCCTGTTCACAAGCAAAGCATTTATTTGCAGCTCTTAATTCCCTACGTTGTACAACTGATTTCTAGGCCTTGTTGGTCTTGTTGTTTTAACCTCTTTTTAGGCTGATTTTCAAATTTACCCATTTTCTCAATCTTTGACGACTCCTTATTTAGCTTTTTCCCACTTTCTTGGAAGCCTAAATCTTTCTTACGTAGCAGTGCATTAGTTGTAGCAGTAGTCTCTATGAGCCAAACATGCTGGACATGGTAGATTTAATGCAAAAATCCCTGATTCCCTTGGGTATCCCACATATATACTTTTCCACTTGCTCATGAAGAGAAACTTGACGATAAGAAGTTATTGGCAACAAGGTATCCCAAAACTAATTATTATAATGTTCCAAGTTCTTGCATTGTGTTGCATCAAGCTTGTTCCAAGTTGTCATAATGTCCACCTTAAATGTACTAGTCAATCAATTTGATGCAAATATTTGCTTGAATTGTATCCATGTTGATGGTGCTCTACCTTGCATTAAGAGCATGGACCACCATTGCAATGCATTTCCCTTCAAGAAAGTGTCTGCCTTCCAAATCTTGAGGATTCGGTGAAGTTTTCTCTTGAATAAGCTGCATCAAAGTGTTGATTAAATGTCAAAGCTTTCAACTTAACTTGTGCACCACTGAAGGATTCAAACTTCACCCCTTCTCCACGTGTAGAAGTGCTCTAAATGTAGAAAACACAAAATCAATCGTACAACAAAGCACAGGCTGATAAACACAAAACATAGTTAGGGTTAGGTTTAGGGTAACTCAAAGACAATCAACACAATGAATAATAAAATGAATGAATAATGAATATATAATGCTCATGCAGCAAACACACTATGTAATGATTACTGGACCTCGAACTCTCATATATCTGGAATCAAGGTAGAGATTATGAGCTGTAGAGTATAACATTAGCTAGGATAGTCCCTAGGAAGGGTGTCTAGAAAGCAACATATAGTATTCTGCTCATGTACGCTTCCAAGGCCAATGTCCCTATATGATTGGTCTCCCTACTATTAGTGTGTGTTTTGAATCTTCCGGTCGTGTCTCCCTTAAGGGTTCAAGTGGTGGCTTCTTATAGCCATGTCCATCTTCCCTACTTTGAGTTCCTCCCAAGACCATGGTTGATTATTGTTACATGTCCAATGAATACTAGATCTTTGAATCAATTCCTCAAGTTGTACCATTCATGGGCTAGGCTAAAAGGTGTGAGCTACTTGAAGTTTCTCAAAGACTACCACTCCCGGATCCGGAATTGCAGCAAAGGCAGTGTCTAAGTATTGAACACCAACAAATGCAACCAAGGAAGGCTAGATTTGATGCAAATGACAGTGCAGGAGAGAGAAAGACTATAAATGCATATACATGAGGAGAGAGAAAAACGGGGGAATAGCTATTAGGTGTAAATGCAGCCTATGGAAAAGAGAGAAGATTAGGGCTGCAGTGAGAAACTATAAAGGTAGTCTGTTGAGGAGAGAGAAGAACAAGACGACAGCTCTAGAGTCCAGACTGTTGGCGACAACACCATATGCTAGCATTAGCATCAAATGCAACACATAGAAAGTTTGGAACATCCAAATTAGGGTTTTGTATGTGGAACATAGTAACTCTCTAGGATCGCATTTCATTTTAAAATAAGAAGGTTTCTTCATTAATTAAGCGTGTTTTGAGGCAGTTTTAGTCAAGTAATGCATTTTTAGCTCAACATCTCCTCTTAGGCCCAAAATAGAGCCATGAGAATTAAGCCCTTGACATTTATTTTCTATTGCCCCAAGGCGTTGCACCCCAAAGTAGCTAGGGCATTGGGCAAAGTGTGTACGTCGACTGCCCAGTGACTTACCAAGACTACAGATGCCAAGAGGACATATATTTTTGAAACCTCACTTAACATGTGGATTAATTTTTAATCACATGATTAAGTAAATGTTGCACATGTGAAGTGCAACTGGGGTTAGAGTAAATTTACGAGCCCGAGATCCAAGAAAATCACAGGATGTCAAAGGCAAAAGTTGCTATAAGTTATGTTGCACAGGTACTTGGTGGTATCTGGTGTCAATTGTTGGGCAAGGTCATTCATTTGGAAAGTGTAGTGACAAAACTGTGATAATACTTAGGTAGGCCAGCCAAGAGTGTAGAAACAAGAGAAGCATTAGGAATAATCTCATGAATATTTGCAAGCTGCTTTGTTATATTCTTTACGTGTATAATATAGGCATCTACCGAATTGCCCTTAGTCATGTACTCCATCTTAAGCTATTTATGCAAATAGGCCACATGAGACTCATTGCGCACCTAACACAAAGAAGCCAGTGTTGAGCTAAAATAAACATTATATGCTGAATTAGCCTCTTGAAGAGCACCAAAAATGCTTAGTTACTAAAAACCCCTAGGAAGGGATGCAGTTTTGTTAGAATTTGCCAATTCTATGGGTAGTGTCCAATATTTTAGTTAGTTGGTTTGTAGTGTGAACACAATACATTAACAAGTTGTGTCACCACTACCAAAGTTAGTTCTAGAGTTAAATTAACTCTAGTTGAGTTACGGATAGGTCTAACTTACTTAAGACCTATTGTGCTTTCGTTCTATCATTCTAACACTTGCATCTTTTGAGTCTGGAATTGCTGCCCACTCTTGCTCATTGTCTTGTGTTTACTCGCTCTCTCTCTTCCTCCCATTTTCAACATTTGGTATCAGAGAAGCTTCTATGTGTGGACTTCGAACAGCCATCGTCAGCCGGTGCCACTCTATCAAGGTCCTACTCTAGCTAGCCAACGTTCAGCTTGAGGAAGGGAAGTTGCTGTTTTGGAGGAGGTGTTGCTGCTGTTTTCAGCCTGTATGCAGTCCCATATGTAGTCTTGCACGCAACTATGCACACACAACCTCTCTCAGCCTTGCTCATAATATTCTCAACCTTGCCTGCTATTTTCTCAGCCTTGCTCACAATTTTCTTAACCTTGTATGCCATTTTTCGCAGATCTAAGAAAAAAATGCAGAAACGCTAATTTTCCAAATTTGGGGGTTTTCGAAAATTTCTGCAATTTCTCATCCGTTTGACTCGCCTCATATCTAACATCGAAGGAATTTTCAAATTCTCACACTTTGTGCAATAAATTTGGGGATTTTTTGCCAACTTTTCCAATTTCTAAAATTTCTTGAATTGTGTAAGAAATTTAGGGCTTTTCGGCCTAGAGGCTCTGGCATGCTTCACGAGGCAGATTCCAACTACCATCCACTATAGAAATTTGAGCTGTAAGGTGTAAAATTTTTTAACATCTTTGAAATTTTAGGAAGAAATTTGGGGTTTTTGTTCGACACGCATTCCAAGGAAGATAATAGGAGGTACAACAACATTAATTTGTTGTGATAGTTAGATTTGGTAGCAAAATTTGGGGAAATTCAAAAAAATTAGTGAGACTTAGTATTATTGTGGATTTTTCTCCATTACTGGTAGCATGGCATGTCATGGAAATAATGAGCAGAGCAACATTCTTGGTGTCCTCATTTAGGAGGACAAACTTGATGGCACAAACTACTTGTTGGAGTTTTATGGTTTTCAACCTTCTCGTTGCGAAGGACTTGTGGGACTATGTAATAGGTGATTTGCAGTGACCAGGAGATATTGCATCTCAAAAACCTTAGCATAATGCTCGAAGACAGGTTGCTGGTGCTAGTGTTGGTGTTGCCCCTTCTACGGAGGATCAGAGGAAATGGGGTTCGAAGGATGCACATGCACTTTCTTTGACTGCATTGTTAGGAAAAAGGGCTATTATTTTGCACATTCAGTCTTTAGGACCTCAAAATCAGCATGGGACATACTTGAGCATATATTTGCAGCTTGCAATGAGGCCAAGATCTCCTATCTCCACAAGGAGTTGGCCAATGTAAATATGGATAAAGGTGATAGCATGACAGATCACCTTACTCACATACAGGATTTGCGGGAGCAGTTGCTCTATTGATGAGGTTATTCAGGATGCTGAATTGGTGAACATCACACTAAACTCTCTTCCAAAGTCATATCTTGGTTTTCACACCTCTTTGATGTTGTTATTGAGGGGGGGGGGGGGGGGAAACAATAGGCTCTTACATTTGTGGAGTTGGAAGGCCTCTTGTTGCAAGAGGAAGAGACTTGAAAGAATTGCGTTTAGGTGATGTAGCTATGCTTTTCGAGTTCAAAGGCAAAGGTAAAGTCAAGCAAAATGCAAAAAATACAGAAGAGGGTGATGCTAGACAGCCATCAAATAAAGCTGTCAAAGACTCATAAAAGTCTAAAAAGAAGGGGAAATGCCATCATTGCAAGAAGCCCGATTACTATATTGATGAATGCAGAAAGAGGTTGGCCAAAGAGGAGGACTCCGGTTTGGCTGTCCAGAGATATCACAAATCTATGGATAATGATGCTTCAACCAACTTTGTGGAGGAGGATTATGCATTTCTCACTTGCCCTTATGATTCTTCGATGGCTGATTCAGCATTTAATGCTGTTGAAATGCAGCAAACATGGCATTTTGATAGTGGAGCATCAAAGCATATCACTTTCAGGAAGTGTTTCTTTACGTCTTTGCATTCATCCCCTGCTGGGAAGCATGTTACATGTGCAAACAACAATAGTTTGATGTATGTGGCATTGGGACAGCCACTATTATTGCTGCAAATGGTTCTAATTTTATTCTTCTAGATGTCTTATTTGTGCCTCCCATTACAAAGAACTTGTTGTCTATCTCTGCTTTTAATAAGCATGGCTTTTAGGCCATCTTTGAGGATGACAAATGCATTGTTAGAGATGGCGAGATGGATTATGCACTCAGGTTGTCCATCACCTTGTATTTTTGTTGGATACCTATGATAGAGAGTCTCATGATGCTTTGGCAATCACTACTCTTTATCCCGCTATGCAGAATGCGGAATATGGTATGCCCGCTATGGACATATGAGTTTTGGCAATTTGATGACCCTTTAGAGGTGTCATGTGGTAGATGCATTGTCTCCAATGGAGACCCCACCTCATCATGCATGCAAGGGATGTATTTTGGGTAAAATGCATAGGTTTGCCTTCAAAAGGGATGGTGTAGTGCGTGGTCCCACGAGGACATGTGCAATTGGGGTCATCTTTACTTTGTTACATTTATTGATTACAACTCTTGGTATACACTGGTGTATGGGCTGAAGGCCAAATCTGATGTATTCATACATTTTAAACATCTTGTGGAAAATCCTCCCAAGATCCTCGTTATAATAAAGGTGATTTAGAATCTTGACATTGGTAGTGGTTCCCTGACTCCTTCCAAAAGAACTAGGTGCATTGTTGTATGATCCTATAGAGTGGTGCTAGCTGTTGATGAATCTATTCCTCTTATCCTCCAAAGCCTCTATCATTTTAAATTCACCACCAGCTATCCAATGATCAACATGAGGTAGAGAAAAACTGAGGGCAGAACTGTCTTCTTTCCTGTTTGTCATTAGGGTCATAATTGACCCATTGTTGGATAAGTGTCTCATATTCTATCATTAACACCCATAGGGCATCACCATCAACTATCCAATGATCAAAACAGGCAAAGAACTACTGATTCCAGAACTGTCTTCTTTCCTATTGGTTGTTAGGGGCCTAAATGACCAATTGTTCGATGAGGGCCTCATCTACTATCATCAACACCAACCCATAGGGCATCACCACCAGCTATCCAAAGCTCAACACAAGGTAAAGATCAACAGAGGCCAGAACTGCCTTATTTGGTGTTGGTCATTAGGGGCATAAATGACCAACTATTTGATGATCAGCTCATCTTCTTCCATGAACCCAATCTTGAACTGCATGAAACTAATGCTCACCTACACAAAATATAGACCCTTTCCTGAATCTTTGTGGCACCTAGTGTTGGAGCCTAGTAAGTGAGGCTCTGCCTAGGTGCAACAACTTCCCATTGCATTGGGATGGATATCTTGTTTTTTGAGAGGTTTTGTTCATGTAACATAAGAAAATTCATTGACCCTCCAACTGATGCTCTATGAAGATCCTATCTCACAAGGTTCTGACCTTGGAAAACAAACACTTGCAAAATCGTCGAATGTTTCATCAGAGGATCCTCATGTGGAGCATCTAAGTCTCTTAGAATGGTGTGGCTCCACAACCCACACCTATCTTCTCTGCTGCATGGAATGGAAATCATTAGAGTCTAAGGAATCATTTGAAGCTGCATCCTCTAGCTCCTCTACTTGCCACCCTCTATTGTGTGGCCAAGATTTGTGAGACCAACTCCACCTCATCTCTCCGCATGAGGGGAATTCCCTCTCCCTGTTGAGTGCCAAATGTGTAGCGTGCTTGGGTTCTTTGATAATTTCCACTATTTAATCTGGCTGCTGCTGCTCCTATCCTTGTCTCTCTCTTTGTCTCTGTTGTCATCTCCACTATCTAGCAGTGTGTCTTCTCTGCCATTCTCTCTCACTCTCACATGGCAACAAGGGCCCTTTCCCCTCGGAACTCAAAGGAGGCTTTCTTACAATCCCCAAAAGACCTTCAACCTTACCTAGACATCTCTCAAAAGCATTATCTGTACTTTCTCTTCCAAAGTTCGAATGTAGACCCTCCATGAATTCTAGTGTTTCTGATGATCCAAACCTTCTTTAATACTACTCTAATTACAGTCCACATTTTCTAGGACATCTCATTCATGTTGCCTCTATCTCCAAAAGGGCTCCCTGGCATTTTATATTATAATGGGTGCTTGTGTGCTTGCATTGAACTTCTCAAACTTCTGTCTTGATTCTTCTAGCAGCCATACATTCCCAAAACAGTTGATACACCTAACCTTTTTTTCTGCAAAAGTCAATATAGGGAGAAATGCCCCTACTTTCCCAACTCTATCCTTGGTCAGAAGTTTCTGCCAAAGGACCTTCCAAAGTAAAAGGCTGACCATATTGGGAGAGGTAGACTTCCAAACCTCAATATTCTTTCACTTCCAAATAGTAAGAGGCCAAACTTGTCTCTTCTGATGTGTCCAAGGGTATTCTACTATAAGCTGGCCTACGGTCTACCATCCTGCAGGCAAAACACTGCATTGGGAGGCTAGTAGAGTTTACCATAGGAAGCATGTATCTCCCATGAACTAATGGGATTCTGATGGATCGAGGAAGGGAACCAAGTGACGAGTTAGGAACCATAGCCCTAACTAATGAATGTTCAGGGTGCCCCTTCAGTACTACATCTGCAAAGGTTCTATCCCTTTCTTTGAATGACATACCCAAAAGATTGACCAATCTATGCAAGTAAGCACAAATTAATTGTTGAGGCTAGGAAAGTAAATTGTGATAGCTGTGCCATTAACAAGCATGGAACAATCCCTGCCTTTGACGCACCTATCAAAGAAAGACACTTTAATCTACACATCCAGCAGGCTGGTGGCAAGCATTGGCTGGACTGCTCCGGAGTCCTAAAGCTGACCCAAACACACACCTTCCCTTGCGAGGCTACTTTTGTAACCCTCCAGGGGTGCCTTTGAGAGATTCTTGCATCATATCATTCTCAAGGAGTTTGCTCATGGTTCAGTCAGTAGGCCAGAGATGACTCCTGCAAGGCCACTACTCGTGATCAAAC
The DNA here is from genome assembly GCF_053477565.2 of Lygodium microphyllum. Classification (NCBI taxonomy): domain Eukaryota; kingdom Viridiplantae; phylum Streptophyta; class Polypodiopsida; order Schizaeales; family Lygodiaceae; genus Lygodium; species Lygodium microphyllum. The sequence continues at coordinate 96,770,499 of NC_141143.1, forward strand.
TTGATCTGCAGGAAAGCATTGGACACACAAGCTGTGGGTGCTGCATTGGAGTCCCTTGGGGAAGAAGAGGGAGTGACTATTTTTTTGCAAATCAAGTTTCTCCTTCATCTTGTTGCTGTGGGGTAAGAAGGGCAGAGGCCATTGCTTGGAATAGGGCTGCCAATATGGGGTGTGTGAAAAAAGGAGGCAGGTTGCTGGCAGGTGGTACTGAGGCAGCAGTACATTGGCAGAAGGTGGAGAAAAGGGGGACAGGCAGCTGCGCAACCGGCTCCCTGGGCAGCAGCAGGCAGAGCCAACAGCATGCAGGTAAGGGTTGGAGGCGGCTGGGTCACCAGGCTGAGAAATGGGGTGTAGAGGTTCAGGCAGGTGGCTGGAGACCCTGGTGTGGTGGTGCAAGCAGGAGGCAGCTGGTGGTGGGCAGGATGATGTTGGGAGTATGGTTTGGCAAGCGGCGGCAGGAGACAATGGAAGTAGCTGGTGGCAGACAAGAGTGGAGAAGCTGAGGACTACATGGCTGGATGACAGCAGCATGGCTGGAGGCTGGCATTGCGTCAGTGGCTGAGCAGCAGGGTCACTACTTATGGCACTAATATTGCTATTGCATAAGGTTCTTTGTTTGGCTGGTAAGTGTACACATACTATGATTGGAAACTATGCCATCTGCATCAACTGTTCTTTGTAAATAGTGGTACTACTTTTTGGTAGTAATGATGTGGTTGAAGATTTAGAGTATGCAGTACTTTACTATGTATAATATAATGTATGGTTTGAGCTCAAGTGCTCCTCTGTGGACACAGCTGGTTGTCAAATTGTTCTGAACTTGTTGTCTGTAGTGTATATTTGTGAATGTTACAATGACTGCTTTTAAATAAAAAAAATATTGAAGGAGACCTCTTCTCTAAGGGAAAACCTCAAGACAGCTTGTTCTGTGTGTGATACTCCTGAAGACTTCAATGAACAGTCTTGAATAACTCAACTAGAATGCACTGGTTTACACGATAGCAATTGACAGCACTTGTTAAAGCACTATTGATTTTAATTACACTTTTTACCTAAATAGTTCTGACCTCTGCTGTGCAGGAGCTGATGCTTTCAATTCTGTTCATATTGAAGCTTGGATTCATATTGTAATAGTACACTCAACATGGTCTCTTGACTTGGGATACTAGACAATAAGCAATGAAGTTGAGAGCCTGTAGTTTGTGGCTTTTGGGGGTTGTGCTTGCTAAGCTTGGTAAGTATAAAGTGAGATTCAAACCTTCCCAAAACTTTTTAAGCTCTATTTCATTTGTGGGCAAGCGCAAACTTTTATCACATTGTATTCTGTTTGAAAGCAATCCTTGTCATGAACCATTGCTCTTCTTGTATTGGCCCATGAATAACAAGGCTATAATTAGATAAATAATCTAGTAACATACAGAGCTTGGCAGTTTCATATGATACGACTGCCTTGTGATGTATGTTTAAATTTTTTTGTTGAGGGGAAGGGAGGGAGAGACAGTGAAGTAAGTCGGGATGAGAAGTCGAAGGAAGAAGTATCAAGATGAAAAAGAAAGAAAGAAAGAAAAAAAGAAAGGAAGTCTTGTTAATGGCCAATGAAGCCAAAATGACCAATACGAATAAAATGGTGAATGCAACTTATCCATGCTGTCTCTTCATCAAGGATAAACAATTCATACAAGAATTTATAAGTAGAGTCATCTGTGTGTATGTGAGCTCATGGTTCTCCTGCTATCCTAAATGCTCTTGGGTTATGATGGAGGGATATCAACGTACCCTATGGTGGTACCTTTTGAGGTTAGTGTCCATTTGGATGTCCAATGGTGATGGGAGCTGATAGGCCCTGTGAAATTGGTTTTGAAAATTAAAGGGCAGTATAACTTGTGTTTTGTACAAATTCAGCACTTCGAACCAGTTCAGAAAGCATAGTATAAGACTTACGTGGAGCTAGATCACTGCTGCACAATTGCACAATTCACCCAGACACCAACAAAAGATTGGCCCAAAACTTTTGGGTGCTTTGCTGTAGTTCTTTAATCTCTATTACTGAATGATCAGACACATCACATAATTTACGAGCAATCCTCGATTCCTACACAACAGCCCTAATATGCAAGCACAATGTGCAAAATCAGGACTCTATCTTGGTTTGATAGTAGTGTGTGTTAAAATATGCGGGATCTAGAGCATGGCAGATGGGGGAACTATGGAGGTTAAAAGGGGAAGAAGAAACTCATGAAGACATTGACCCTAACAAAGACAAGTTGTCACACAAGTAAATTAGGTTCCAAGATTGAGACTTGGACTCATAAACACAATCTTGTATGTGGACAGTGACATAGACACTTTACTGGAAAGAAAAGAGTACCATCATTGCATTAGAAAAAGAGTGCAAGTACAATGCTTTATAGGAATTGAGTGGTGGCACTTTCTCTTACTGTACATATGGGATTTTGGTTGTGAGCCCTTACTGCTCCTTACAAAGGGACTGAAGTAGGTGTGATTGCAAATATCTCAACACCCCTCCTCAATTACAACCAGAAGTACAAAGCGTACAGAGGCTTTAGTGAAAGCGACACCTGCAAAGTGTGGGCACACCATAAACATGGCAAAATACCAGAGGCTGTCGCAGAAAAGACTAAGTGTGGGTACCACAAATATGATGGTCATCTAGAGGCTGTAGCAAGGGCCTCACAAAGTGTACAGAGGCTGTAGTACAAGGCCTATTTGAGGAGTTTATAAGTTTATGTTTGAAGCATTAGGGCTAGGAAATACAAAGCTAAAAAAGTCTATCTGAATAGAAGGTTTGATGAGGTTTGTCCTTCTTCTGGTGGTCTTCTGCTTCTTCATCTTTCTTTGCTCCATTTGCTTCTTCTTCTTTGATTGCAACTAAATATGCATTTTGAGACATTTTTCTGGCGTGGCAGAACTTCTTGGTGTCCCCGGTCCTTTTGCATAAGTCACAGAAGAGCTGATCTCTCTTGCCTTTGTACTTGTTGCCAATATATAATGCACGTTCATCTCTGGAGATGCTTGGTTCTTCCTTAGTTTTTAGCTTCTTTTCCTCCTCTAACAGTGATGCTTGGATATCAATAAGTTCAGGGTTTGGCATATTGATTAGAGTAGTTGATACTATATGCCACTTACCAGTTGTGAAGTTACCACTTGTTTGCTCTAGCAAGCATGACCACCTCGTTCGCCATGGACCTGTCCATATTTGAATATTCAAAATGTTATACATGATGTTCCATTCCTTAATGAATTCATATTGATGTGACACTTAAGACATTGATGTTGTGTGCATCCAACTTCTTGGATAGCCTATTTAAGTACCACTTGCCAGTTGTGAAGTTGTCACTTGTTTGCTCTAGTAAATACCAGCACCCTATTCGTCCATCAGTCCTTGCCATGTCATCAACCATTTGACTCGCCTCCTACGACCTATCCTGCCTACATTTGATAGCTTACTTTATGTATCTCCCATTAGAATCTTTTATATGAGATTCGACATCGCCTCTCTTGAGGTAAGACATTCACATGTTCTCTTTTCTTTACGTTTTGTGTCATTGATTTGGTTAGCCATGACCCAAGGGGAGTTTGTTAGTCTTTGAACCACCTTATAGTCCTTCCAGGATCCAACTTACTTATGAGACGGGACACAATTCATATTCATGGAACATAAAGGCAATGGACAAAAAGCTCACCTCCTAGCCATAAAATCAAACAAGTTCACCCCTAGCTTGGAAGCTAGTAGCGTATTGGGTTATAATCACATTTCAAGAGTTCGTGTCCCATACCAACAACGAGCCAACAACCCACACAATTGTATTGGTGCAGATGCATTGACCTATGGGCTAAGATTCGAAGAGTAGTGATCACACAAAGATGTGCACAATAGAGCCTCGAGTCCTATAAATAAGACATGGCTACCCTAACCCTAAATTGCAACTAGTGCATTCGTAATAGATCACTTTAATGCCATTGTGACTAGTGCTACTAGTACCCTCTACCTATCCAAGGATGTAGCACTTTCCCCCTTTATGAATGATTGTCACCCTCAACAATATCCTTAGGGAAGAAGTGGGAAAAATGACTCTTCAAGGAATGTACATTGCCATGTTACTTTTGCATGCAGGCAATTTTTTCAGTTGACTAAATACCCAAGAGAAATGGTTTGATAAGATCGTTTAGTTCAATAGTCAAGAATCAATTCAGGTTTGACTAGATGTAACGAGTAGTATACTCGAGTCACAAGACTTCCTCAATTGGACTATCACTTCATCTTGCCCCAATCATTCTTTCAAGCAACTCGTGCGGAACATCGAGTGTACTTGGATATCCATATGTAAATCCAACTTGTGAGACATGCTATATATCTTCTTGGTAATTTGGAAAGATCCGCAATACCTCGAAGATATCTTATAGCAGTTATTGGTAGTTATTGAATCAGTGTCCTTTGGGACTTGCAAGGCCTCCTAGAGCTCCCAAGGAGTATGATTTTAGCTAGCATAAAATGTAGCATGATGTTTAGGCTATTTTAATGCTTTCCCTTGCAATTGTCAACATCTATTGTATATTGCGTAAGAGGTTGACTATGGACTGCATTTTCACTCTCTTGAGCTCATATGCTATAATTAGTGCATAACACTACTATAAGCAAATTTAGTCTATGGAAGATAACCCTTCTAATCTAATTGTCTATAGGAAAGATATTCATGTACCATATTCTCCATGGTTAGATTTGTCCTCTTGGTTTGCCTATCGGTCTCAAGATGCTTTAACTCAACATGGACAATCAGGCCTACAAGATTTCGAAGACCATTTGCCTAAAATGGCGAGTGAACTTAGGATCATGGTCCTTGACTATTTTTCAGGGGAAACTGTAAAGTTTATACAGATGCTTAAAAAAGAGACTAGCCAATTTATGGCTTTTAACAATTGCCTTTATTGGAGTGAATTGAGCTACTTTGGTCAATTGATCGATCAAGACCTCAATTCGTATGGGATAATTCTAATATAAATTTCATGGAGATACTACTCCACTTTCTATTGAAAATTTGTAAAGGATGTAACATTCTGGTTGTTTGTGCCTATAAAGCTAATATTGTAGTTACTCGCACTAACATAGGACTCAACCAAAGTCTTCATGTGTAGCCAATATAAATATGAACTAACCAAGGTTGAAGTCTCATGTATTTAAGGGTGTCTTATGCTCGATGCATCATGACATATACCAAATCTTTTTGTGGATATTATCATCATTGGGCATGCACACTTGCTTGTTTAGACAATAATCCATTTTTAATGGAAGATTTTTCCACCATCTTTGTCTTAATAACCAACTTTTGAGCGTCCAAACCTCCAAAGCTTCTTGGGCTACAAGGTCCAATCTAGACTAATTGCTAGGTTCTACCAAAGTGAGGAGAGTTTTGGCAGTATCCCTTGAGAGAGATAGAAATCAATTGAAATCTTAGAGAGATACAAAGCATTGACTTAAGCATTTGACTAAGGGCATTAACAACCATATTATTTGCTCATTGATAATCATATTAGTTGTACCCTTTTGATAACGAATCTTGAAGTTGAACTTCTACATAAGCTTCGATGGTCTTACATTTCGACCATAGAGATTAGACTAATTAAGAGATATTTTAACGAATGGTGTTTAGTCCAAATAATAAACCTGATGCTATATAAATAGTGACACCAAATTTTTAATGCATGGATGACTACTAACAATAACTTCTCGTGATTGGTGTAATTTGTTTGGGCATATCCTATGAACCTCATAGAGTCTATTTGGATTGATAATTTGCAACATCGGTGTAGTAGTAACCAACCAGTTCAATGTTTGAAAATAGTGATCAAGTTGACTAGTCCAAAAAATAGGTGGACTAATGTGCTTCTCCTTACTATGGAGATCCTTGAGTAAATGTGTCAATGGTTTAATAGCTTTAGCATAATCTGTGATGAAATTTTAAAAGACCAAATGGAACCTGGGAAAGATTTCACTCTCTTAATGGTTCTCAGAATAGGCTAATTGAGCACTATTTGCACCTTCTTATAGTTAGTTTAGATGCCATTAATTGAGATGAAATGTCTAAGATACAAAAGCTTCATACGGAAAATTCGCACTTTGAGAGTTTTGTAAATAAGTGCGTTCATCTTAAAAGATGTAGGACGATACATAAATGATTTGCATGTTCCTCCTATGATTTCCTATAAACAAGTATAGCATTGAGGAAAATAACTATCCCACTTTTCAAGATACAAATGAAACACATCATTCATCATCGGTTGGAAAGTAGCATGAGCATTTGTCAAACCCAAAGGATAAGACCAAAAATTGGTGTTGTCCATACCACACATGAGACGTATTAGGTACACGTGAGGGTTAGGGCAGCCAAGTCATATTTATAGGACTCAAGGCGCCATTGTGCACATCTTTGTGTGATTAGCTTTCATGGTCTTGGCCCATAGGTTGAAGCGTCTGTATGTTAAGATGGTGTGGGATAGTGGTATGGGAAGCTAGCTCTTAGGACGTAGTCTCCAATGTAGGTATAGTATATGCACGATGTAATGTCTACTCATCCCAATACCTCTCTTATAGGGTGAGCTGACACACGTTCCAGGATAGGGAGTTACAATGTCTTGGTAGGTGGTTGCTATGGCAGGTGATAATGCCTTGAATTTGTTGGTGATGAAAGCAACATGATTGTTACCTTGGAGTCCTCTTTGCTTTCCTGTATGCTCCCTTGGCTATTGATCATTTAGCTTTTCTCTTCAAATCTCAACTATGAGCTCCCCTTTTGTCAACACTACACATAGTTTAACATGTACAACACCAATTTTTAAAATTTCAAAGCACAAAGTTGTTCATGCGCTACTCTATTCATTTTTATTAGGCTGATATGTGGAAATTTGTATCACTGCATCATTTTTGAGTGGGTCAATTGAAAATTTTTCTTGGAAGCCTTCCTCTAGCTACTAGTGAACTCAAGTCTTCATTTACTCTTCAGATCTAGATAATTGTCCCATCACATCCAAGGCCCCTGAAGTCTTGTTCCAATATAACATTGTAGAATCTCCGGAAGCATGACTTCTGGGATGTGCAGGCAATATGAAATGACTTGACTTAATGCAATATCCCTTCAAAGGGCAAAAGGAGACAACCTTAGAATTGGAGATTTTGGTGTGGCATGAGACATTCACCATATGGAGAGGTAGGTGCGCACTCTGAACTGTATGTGAGGTGACTTTTCACTGTGCCGTGGATTGAGAGGCTTTGTAAAATTACTTGTATTGCTGAAAGTAGCTGTCTTTATATGCTTTGGATCATCCATTGGAGTTCTTTTGTAATAGCTTTGAGCAGTATTTTATCTTGTAAGCAATTTAATGGTGAGAATGTACTTCTTGTGAGAGTTTTGACATCCTGTCTGTCTCCAGTGCTGTATTGTTGTGGCCAGACTTGGACTCCAGTTCTAAGCCCAGATTGTACAGCGTTAACACCCCAAAGTTGTGATATCATTCCGGCCCTTGATGGGGATGGCAATTACGTGTATGATACTTATTGGGTATGACTTCTTTTTTTGGGTTGAATTTCATTGTTCAAAATCATTACTAATCGTAGTTTTCTGAGTGGGATTGTCTGATATGTAGCGTCATAATTGTGTTGTCACTTTGGGTCGATCCACTTAGCCATCATGCATTATTCTTTGTAATTGGCTGCATTTCAATCACTCTACTCTTTATTGTGCTTTGATTGTACTGCCCTTTTTCTGCATTATCTTCCATGTGTAATATAATGAGGTTTTACTATTGAAATGTAATGTTGTTTTTCATTACTGGCTTCTACCACACCCACACACACAGAGTTGTAAGTGAAAGAAAGCTGTTTAGTGTAAAGACTGACTGCATAGTCCATCATTACTTGATAACTCTTGAATGATGTACTTGGCTCAAATGTCAATACAATTACTCCCTGTTCATCAAACTTTCTTGTACCTCAATCATCTCATATCCTAGTACTAAGTAGCTTGATTGAAAGTGCTTTGCTGGTCATAAAGTCATCATCTTTGAGGGCACACTCCATGTCGAAAGAGGCAGAGGTCTAGAGACGGGAGTGACCTGCTGCTAACTCCAATCCGATAACCTGCTGATCCAAAGGAGGAATGTGGCCCAACAGAGACAAAGTAGTCAATAGTGCATCCTCAGATCATATCAGCAGCCACACAAGACAGTGCATGACCTTGGTTATCACATTGCAGTTTAGGTCCAAAGACAAATTCAGCCATAGTTTGGGTAATGAAGTCCCAATACACAGAGTCAGGAGCCTTATCAATATCTATCTGCACCAACAAGACACCTTGATTCGTATATTTGGCGCCCTCAATAGCAAAATACACATTGGCAATATTATCCATAATTTGCCTCTGTGGAATAACACCGCATTGTGCTTGATGCAAGCCCATGTGAAGCAAACCTTTCAAATGTTAAGCTATCATTTTAGTGACAAGTTTATATCCCATAAGCATTAAAATGATCAGCCGTTTCTCACATAGTTGATTTTTAGGAAATGTCTTTACTAAACCCTGCTTCATAGAAGGCAATTGCTGGTAACCCTCTTGAAAGCGGGGATTTATTGATAATAGACAACAAAATGGCTTGCAAATCAGATGGATCATTGATTGGATGCACACGGACAAGAGCAGTATTCCAGCTTCCATTGCAATAGCCACGGATGGAAGAGGGGCCCCAGATTTACTGGCAAGATTGCTATCTCATTTTAGAAGTTGTTCAATAGCCATCTGCCTTCATAGCCCTTCTACTGCTCTTTTACTGTCGAGAATAGTGGAGCCCATTGGTGTACAAACAAGCTCGAAGCTGCCATTCATGGGACTTTCCTGCATCATTATCAGCACTTTGCCTATTTTCCCGATCAATTTCATCCGTTTCCGATGCATCAAGAACTCGTAACATTGGTTGCATTATTTAGACGTTCCAAGACTGATTTAGCCTCTTGCACCAATTCTATTGAAGCCCATATATGTGCCATTATCCCTTATGACATGCTGAATACCCTCAGCAAAGTGATGCCATGTGAAAACAACATCATCGTGAATTTGAAGACGAAGAGTGCCAAATATATGACAAACTTATTTTTAAAAAATCATGACATTGTGGCGGATGAGCGCAATTAACTAGCCAAGAACACCTACATGATAAGGAATCATCCACACTATTCATGTCAAAATACAAGCCAAGCCAAAAAGGCACATGATCTAACAAACCGTACCTATAATCAATCCACATTTTGCAAGAGAATAAGTCACATTTAGCAAGTACCATTATCCAAACAAGCCCAATAATCAGTATATGCATTATGACATCTATGTCCAATAAATTGGAAATCCCAAAAGCCTAGAGAAATAGTACCACACATAGTAGTATTTCATTGAGACATTTTAGAAGCAAGCATATGAGAGTGGCTTGAAGAGTTGTGTGACTCTAAGTGAGTATTATTAAAGTCACCACAAACAAATGAGTTAAGTACCCAAAATATTTGCATTAGTACAATGTATGAAAGGGTTCATACTATATCATACATATTAGTATTGTAAGACCCTATTTTAATTGGGTCACCCAAAATGCTTTCATCTTCAACTTTGTTGTGGATGTTTAGGGACATATTGTCAAAATCAAGGGTCTTCTAGACTGGTAATTAGATCTTATTCAACATGCCTTCTTCATAGGGAGGATTTAGTTTCTTGGCATGGGGCAATCTCTTTTGCTTCATTACCGTGACTTTGTATCTTTTCTATGATTTGACTTTCGTACTCCTATAACTTGATATAATATAGCTATTATTACGAGAGAGAGAGAGAGTGTGTTTTTGAAATGGAGGAAGAGAGAGAGAGTGTGTGAATACAAGACAATGGGCAAAAGTGGATAGTAGTTCCACACTCAAAAGATGCAAGTGCTAGAATGATAGAATGAAAGTACAATAGGTCTTAAGTAAGTTAGACTTATCCCTAACTCAACTAGAGTTAATTTAACTCTAGAACTAACTCCAAAAGCGGTGACACAACTTATTAATATAGTTGTATTGAAACTACAAATTGACTAACTAAAAAATTGGGCACTACCCATAGAATTGGCAAATTCTAATATTCCCCTGTAGTGCCAATGTGGTAGGAGTACAGGAAGATCAATCACCAAAGGGTAGTAAGTCCAAGGACTTTTAAAAAAGCCTCTAACTTCTCACAAGGAAGTGCTTTGGTGAAAACGTCTGCAATATTCTCGTGTGGGTACATATATTAAACTGATCTGTCCTGCATAGCATCTCTCTCTGACACAATGATAATGTACCTCAATGTGTTTCATGTGAGCATGAAACATAGGATTCCGTGTTGCTACAATAGTACTTTGACTGTCAGAAAGAATGGGTGTAGGACCCTCCTGAGAAATCTGCAGATCGGCCAACAATCTAGGCAGCCATACACATTCCACTATTGTGGTGAAGGTTGCCTTGTATTTAGCCTCATAAGATGAGGTAGCCAGTGTAGGCTATTTCTTGCTTAGCCATGAAATGCATGAATGGCCTAGAAGAAAACAATGTCCACTAGTAGACTGCCTAGTGTCTACATCACCAGGCCAATTTGAATCACTGTAAGCCTCTAAGTGTAAGTCTCCCCTCGGGAAATAATAATACATGTGACTGAGTACCTTGCAAGTATTTGAAGATTCGCTTAATAACTTGCCAATGCATGGTCCGTGGGCTATGCATATATCTGCTCACTCCAGATATTGCATACTGAATGTCAAGGTGTGTGCAAGACAGCCAATAGCTTGGCTGTAAATTGCAACATTAGACATCTCCTCACCATCATGCATAGATAGCCTAGTTCCATAGGAGTGCACATAGGTTTGCAATCTTGCATATTAGACCTATGTAACAGCTTATCCAAATATTGTGAATGTGACATGATGATACCATGCTGATTTTGGGTGGATTGAATCCCCAATAACAGTGTCGACAACCCATATCTGATATAGCAAATACATGTTTTAATTCAGCTTTAAAATTTGTAGTTTTTCCCTATTTCGGGTCCAGTGAGCAGCATGTCATCTACAAAAAAATGATAATAAAAAAGTCCTCCCCTTTACTCTTAATGTATAGAGTGGTAGGGGTTGGACTATTTTTCAACCCTTTGCTGGCCAACTAAGCATCAATTTTAGATTACCATGCACGAGGAGCTTGTTTGAGACCATAAAGAGCTTTACGCAGCTTGCATACCATGTGCTCTTTCCCCTTAATCATGAACCTTGGGAGTTGTGACACAAACATCCTTGTATAAATCCTCATTCAAGAATGCTGTCTTAATGTCCAATTGATGTACTTTCCAGCCATAATTTGTAGCCATAGCAATCACACATTGCACCGTACTTATATGGGATGTAGGAGCAAATGCTTTCTCATAATGCATGTCCTTCTTTTGCGGATAGCCTTTTGCTAACAAACATGCTTTGTACCTGTCAATCGTACCATTAGTCTTGCATTTGAGTTTAAAAGCCCATTTTGTGCCAATGGCCTTTTTCGCTAGGTGGTGAATCCATAAGATCCCATGTAGAGTTAGTGGCAATGGAGTCTGCTTATCGTGCATGGCGTGCATCCAATGTACATCTTGCTGAGCTTTGTTCAAGGAAGTAGGCTCATCATCATCCAAGAGTGAGCTCATGAACAGGTGCTCATCACAGTCATCTACTTTTGTAATATTGGCCAAATGTGCCCTCCTTGCATCATGTGATGCATGCTTGGTAGCCGTTTCAGTGTGTTGAGGTAAGGGGCTTCCATTTTACTCTCTTGGAGAGTTTGTAATAGCCATCATGGGACTGTTTTTGTTGCATTTACAGCAGCCCTTTCATGCTGACTTGTTGCCTCCATTGCATGTCGCAAACCCTCATTGATACCCTGCTGTTTGGGAGCATATGGAGTAGAAACAACTTGCTGTAACAGGTCTGTCCTACCATTTACAGCACCGATTCCAAAGAAAGTGGTAAAAGGCCTTCAAAAAGATTTCCAATGTCGTGTGGCTGGCATTTGAAACTAGTCATGTGAAAATGCTGTATTTTCAGCAAATATGATATCCCTATTGACAAACATTTTCTTCATGCGTGGATCATACATGCAATAGCCTTTGCTTTTCGAACTGTATCTTATAAAAATGCATTTTACAGTCTTATCATTAACCTTCCCACGAAGCTCTTTTGGAACATATATATAGGCTATGCAACCAAATACTTGAGAGTAGGCAACTTTAGGTTTCTTGCCATGCCAAGCTTTGAATGGTGTGATTGTCTTCAAAGCCTTTGTAGGTGCACGATTCAATACATGATTTGCACACTGAAGCCCTTCTAAAGCAACCCCTTGCTTTTAAACATACAACGAGCCGTGTCCATGAGAGTGTGATTCTTTCTTTTAGCAACTCCATTTTGCTGAGGAGCCATTCTAACAGTGGCTTGCCGCTTGATGTGTAATGCTAACATTCAACAAATATGTCTCAAATGCACGAGACATATACTCCCCCCCTCTATCTGTGCAAAGTGTCTATACTTTTAAACTAGTTTCAACCTCAAGCTTTGCCACAATATGTTTAAAAGGCATGAAAACATTAGATCTAGCCTTCCAGCCCATACACCCATGTATACCTTGAGTAGTTATCAATGAATGCAACATAGTAAAAATGACCCACAAGTGCACGTGTCCTCATGGGACCACAAACATCAGAGTGAATAAGTTGCATTTTTCGGATAGCACGTACTGCACCAATCTTTTTGAAGGCATACCTGTGTATCTTGCCGAAAATATGTCCCTTGGATGCATGAGGAGGTGGAGTCTCCACTGGAGGCAATGCATCTACCATATGATACCTTTGAAGGGTGATCAAACTCCCAAAGCTTATATGTCCATAATGGGCATGCCAAAGCTCCGCATTCTGTATAGCAAGCGTAAGGTCAGTGACTGCTAGAGCATCATGAGACTATCGGTCATAAAAATAGACCCTTGTACAGGGTGCCAGACAGCTTGAGTGCACAGTCCATCTCTCTATCTCTGATGATACATTTGTCATTCTCAAAGATGACCTAAAAGCCATACTTATTGAAGGCAGAAATAGACAACAGGTTCTTTGGAATGCTAGGTACAAATGATAGAAGAGAGCAGAGGAATGGTTATAGTCACTCACAATATAAAATTTATTGTTGAAGTTTCAACTATTCAAAGTCAATTAGTGGTCAACACAGGTGCATTGAGAGCAAGTTAGTGGGGGTGAGGGGCCACACGACGCCTTGTAATCTTGCTTTTCTAGCGTGTTTGCAAGGGAGGGAACAAAGGAGGATTCAACAAGGGAGAGGCATGACCCTCTATGTAACTGCTTGCAAGCAACATTAATTAAGGTCAAATTGTTGGTGGTGGTCATTTTTAATTCCTTGTGAATTTAAATTCTTTCTAATGCCTCTGTGATCATTGCATAGTGTACTTTGGAAGCATGAAGTCAAAATCATTTGTAGTACTAATAGTGACTGTCTCGATGCCACATACATCATAAGTGCTGTTGTTTGCACATGTGACACATGCTTCCTAGAAGGGACTGGATGCAAAGATGTAAACAATCACTTTTTGAAAGTGATGTGCTTTGATGCACCACTATCAAAATACCATGTTTGTTGTGTTTCAGCAGCATTAAATGCTGAATCAACCATAGAAGAATCATAACTGCATTTGAGAAATGCATAATCCTTCTCCACAAAGTTCGCCGAAGCATCACCATTTGTTGATTTGTTGACTGATACCTCTTAGATAGCCAAACTGGAGTATTTCTTTTTCTCTTTGGCCAATCTTTTTTTTGCATTCATCAATATAGTCATCGGGTTTCTTGCAATAATGGCATTTTTCCTTCTTTTTAGACTTTTTAAAGTCTTGGACAACCTTATTTGATGGCTATCTAGCATCATCCTTTTGCTAATTTTTTGCATTTTGCTTGGCTTTTCCTTTGTCTTTGAACTTAGAAAGCATAGCCACATCACTTGAACATAATTCAACATTCTTTTGAATTGATTCCTCTTGCAACAAGAGACCTTCCAACTCCACAAATGTAAGGGGTTGATGCCCACCCTCAAAGATGACATTAAAGAGATGTGGAAACCAAGATATGACTCTGGAAGAGAGTTTAGTATAATGTTCACCAATTCAGTGTAGAGTTGAAGCGGGAACAGATAGAGAGAGAGAGCAGAGAGCAGATGCATTAATCGAGGTGCTCAATGATCCAGAACTGAACAATGTTGAACAGTGAGATAGAGTGAGAGTGAGTCGACGGATAGGTGTGTACTAGTGTGGTACACAGAAAGAATAAAAAATGTATTTATACTTAGGGTATGGTACATTTACATCCGCTAGGGTGAGTTCACGTGTGTGAAGTAATATATACACGTGAGAGCGTAACGGGCCTTTACACCCAACAACCTCCCACTTAAAGGTTCGAAGCGGACCTTTAACCAACTCCCACAAGTCTAATGCAATGCTCATGTTGAGCCTTTGCAAGACTTTTAGTGAGAATATTTGCAGAGTTATCCTATGATTTGATCTTAGTCAGGGTGACTAGACCATTATCCAAAACCTGTTTGATAAAATGATACCGAACGTCAATATGTTTGGTGTGTGTATGAGACATGGCATTCTTAGCCAGGTATACAACGCTCCGGCTATCACATCCAAGTACAAGTGTTTTGGTGGGCAGCCCAAAATCCTTGACCAAGCGGCCAAGCCAAATTGCTTCTTTTGAAGCTTTAGTGGCTGAAATATATTCAGCCTCAGTGGTAGAGAGTGCTACTATTTTTTGCAATCTAGAGCACGAAGAAATCGCCCCACTAGTCAAGGTAAAGATGTACCTGCTAGTAGACTTGCGAGTATCCAAGTCACCTGCCATGTCTGCATCACAATACCCTTGTAGATCTAACGTACCCTTGCCATAGCAAATACATTTTCTTTGTGTGCCCTTAAGGTACCGTAAGATACATTTCACTACTTCCCAATGTGCTTTGCCAGGATTTGACATGAACCTGCTTACAACTCGCACTGCATAAGCAATGTTAGGTCTAGTGGCAACCATAGCATACATGAGTGAACCACAAGCTGAAGCATAAGGAACACCCTTCATAGTATTGACTGCCTTATCATCTTTTGGGCAATCTGCTTTGCTAAGCTTAAGATAAGGTGGAAAAGGTACACCAAGAAGCTTAGCATCAGCCATAGAAAAACGATCATGTACTTTGTTGATGTACTTTTCTTGTGAGAGAAATAAGAGTTGTTACTCTCTATCTCCTGTTACATATGCATGCCCAAAATATGTTCAGTTGCACCTAAATCTTTCATGGAAAAGGCTGAATTCAGCTGTCTTTTCAATGCATTAATCTGGCTTTTATGCTTACCAGCAATAAGCATATCATCCACATAAAGCACAAGTATAATAAGGCTTCCATCATCAGCCTTCTTAATATATAAGTAGTGATTTGCAGCACTCCTTTTAAATTGATGTGAGAGCATGAAGGCATCAAACTTTTTATACCATTGTCTAGGAGCCTGTTTCAAACCATACAAGCTTCTCTTAAGCTTACATACCAAATACTTCTTTCCTTGTACATCAAAGCCTTCGGGCTATTTCATATACAGCTCTTCTTCTAGATCACTATGCAGAAATGCAGTTGTAACATCCATCTAATCAAAGTTTAAGTTCCATAGATGCTATAATGGCAAATAACACTCAAAGAGTGGTCATTTTGACAACAAGAGAAAACACTTCATGATTGAAAATCAATGCCCTCCCTTTGTGTATAGCCTTTAGCCACAAGTCTGGCTATGTATTTGGGTTTGCCATCCACACATTTGATTTTATAGACCCATTTGTTAGGAATCGCTTTCTTATCCTTGGGCAATGCAACCAAATCCCAAGTATCATTTTGATACGACTTCATTTCTTCTTACCCAATGTAGTCCAAAGAAGGATCAAATGTAAGAGGCTCACCTTCATCTGTGAGCAAAATGCAGTCCAAAGAAGGATCGAATCTTTGTATAGGTTTTTTGACACGTGTAGACCTTCTTACCCAATGATTTGTGTTATCAAGTAATGGGTCCATATCCAAGGGAATGTCAATGACCTCATTGTTTGGTTGCTGAACTGCATGTTCAGGTTGCTGTAATACAATTTCAGGCTATTGTAATTCATTTTCAGCATGCTGATTTTGGTGCTCAAGCTGATGTTCAGCATCCCCTTGCTGCCCATTGTCATCTGGCTCAATAATGATACGTTGATTGTCATAATCAGCATCAAAAGGAGCTGAATTTTGAGTGGCTGATGGCTGCTCAAGTAACTAATCATACTGAAATTTAACTTTCTTTTTGTTTGAGTTATTAGATGTGACATTTTTCAGCATCTTTGACTCATTAAATACCACATCCCGGCTGCGTAGCACCTTTTTCATGCTTGGAACCGAAACTCTATAGCCCATTTCACCTTCATCGCCATAACCCATGAAGATGCCTCTATGAGATTTCGTGTCAAGTTTGGTTCTGCTATCAACAGCAGGCACATGTACACAACATTCGCAGCCAAAGACCCTTAAGTGGTCATATGAAGCAGATTTGCCAGACCAAACCTCTTCAGGGATGCCACTTTCAAGTGCACGATGTGGAGATTGGTTGCAAATATGCACTGCGGATTTAAGTCTCTCCCCAAAACGATTGTGAGAGATTAGATGTGGACAACATGCACCGAATCTTCTCACATAACGTGCGATTCATTCGCTCAGCCACACCATTAGATGATAGATTGTAAGGAGCTGTAGGCTCTTGTTTAATCCCATTGACATCACAAAACTTATTGAATTCTTTAGATACATACTCTCCTCCATTATCTGCTCTTATGCATTTTAATTTTAAGCCCTTTTGAGTACTAACCAAGGCATAAAACCTTTTAAAAGCATCCAATGCTTCATTTTTCTGCTTAAGCAAGTAATTCCATAGCTTTCTAGAATGGTCATCAATAAAATACACAAAATAACGGAAACCACTATGAGTTTTTATTGGCATGGCGCATACATCAGAATGGACTAAATCCGAGATATATGCCTTCTTAGAGTCTCCATGAGAGTATGGATTGTTAACATGTTTACCAAGAACACAATCATCACAAAATTCAAGCTTTGAGTTTTTCACATCAACTCTTCCAAGTGAAGAAAGTGTGTGCAAACCCTTTTGGTAGTCCAAGACGCTTGTGCTATAACTCTATGTGTGATTGTAATTCAGCAACTGCAACAAACTTTCCACGAAGTGCCTTGTAGTAGAGATAATATAGAGTCCACTTTTTACCACCTCTAGTGACTAGCATAAACTCTTTTTGTATTTTCCACATTCCACCACCAAAAGTAGCGAGGTAACCTTTGTTGTCTAGCTGTCCAATAGAAAGTAAGCTCTTCTTGATGCCAGGTACATACCCCTGACCATTTCCTAGAGCAGGTGTATGGTGCCTATTCCTTCAATATCACATGCATGATTGTTGCCAAGGTAGACTTTTCCAAGATTACCTTCTGCATAAGTGAAAAAACACTCTACAGATGGAGTTACATGAAATGAAGCACCACTATTAACAATCCACGATTGTGCAAACCATTATGAGTTGACAACAAAGCATTTATCACATCTGTTTTAGTGATATACATGTCCTCCACTGTCATAGTAAGCAGATTTGAAAATGCAACCAACAAATCAGCATCTTTATCCTCTTCTATTTCCTCAATAACAACACTAGATACCACATTTGCTTTTTCTGTCTCTTGAGGGGTAGAGTTGTCATGCTTGTCATTCTTAGGATCAAAGGCTGGTAAACCTGCATCTTGTAACTGACTCAAAATACCTGTGAAAGCATTCAAATGCTCTGAGGCAGTCTTGGACTCATCAAGCTTTAAGTTGACCAACTTCCGCATGAGATATACTTGATTGGCAGGAGTTGTATTCTCATAAGTAGCCTTGAGTTTCTCCCAAACTACATAGGCAGTATCAAGCCTCTTTATATGAACTAGGATATCATTTGTGATGGCCATTTTAATGTAAGTAATGGCCTTTTTATTTATTTTAGCCCAATCCTCATTTGACAAAGCAACAGGCTTATGTTTTGCTAAAGCATCATCACAATCCTTTAGAAAGAGTATACCCTACATACGATCTTTTCAAAGATCAAAACCATTGCCATCGAATTTACGAATCTCAAAGAGATTTTTTGTCAGATGTACATGCACTACCAGCCATCTTAAGGAATATACAACTGCAATAAAGGGCTGAATGCTTTTAGCCAGTAGCAAGGTTGCTGAATTGTAACAGCAAGTACACACTCTTGTACTTCCAAGATGTCCAAGAAGCAAATGCTTAGCTGCAATTTCAGTCTCAAGTACTTATTACAGCATATACATTAATCAAAGCTGATACATTTGCAATAAAGACAGCTCCCACTTCAGTAATACATCACCAAAATTCCCATATGCAATGACCCAAATGCTGTATTTACCACTGCTTCACTGCATAGTGAGTATTCAGCAATACATGTGCTAAGAGAAATTGCCCTTTTTCAACATTTGAAGCATCCAAAACTCAAAAGACTTCCACTCAGCGGTCAATCTGTTGCAAATTTCACTGTCCAGTCTCAAGTCGACTCAAAACGTATCACTAATGTGAAAAGCCCCAAAATTTTTGCAATGAATTTGCTCCAATTGCATGAATACATCTTCATGAGCATCAAGTATGGGCTAATATTGCAGAAATTTTATGAATCTTGCAAAAGCCCCAAATTTCGGGATCCAAGAGTGCACAATTTCAAAGGAATTTGCTCAAACAAGGAAAAAATCACTTGCATCTGAAAATCCCCAAAATTTCTGAGACCCATGCACTCAATTTCTGCAATTTATGGATCAAGAATCACTAAAACACGTGCCCAGCACCAAATCAAGGAAAAGCCACAAATTTGCACAAATCTGAGTTTTGTGTGTCTAGCGCTTGACCTTCGTTTCGATGAAGGAGTTAAATTTTTTTTTGAAGAAAAATAATGGTTTTTGCAAAGAAAAAGAAAAAAAGACCCATGGAATGACGGGTCCATTGACGCGTCAGGTCTGACGGCGCCTGATCCAGTGCCTGATCCGGCTGTGTGACTCATCAATTGCCGCACCCGTTAGTTGTGCGCTGTGCCATGGCCCCTGTTGCCTGCCACGCCCGTCAATTGCCCGTTGTGTTGCGTGACCCGTGTCACTTGGCGCTCGTCAGTTGCATTGTTCGCCTGCTGACCTTAGTTACCTGGTCGCCTACTGCTTAACAGCCCGACAAACTGTTATGCCTGTTGGTCCCAATGGTGACGATTGGAATGTCAGCAGCGGCTACCAGTCACGATTTCTTGCTTGCGTGAGCCATTGGCTCTGATACCAGTGTGTAGAGTTGAAGCAGAAGAAGCATATAGAGAGAGAGAGAGTAGAGAGCAAGAGCATTAATCGAGGTGCTTAATGATCCAAAACTGAACAATGTTGAACAGTGAGATAGAGTATGAGTGAGTCGACGGATAGGTGTGTACTCGTGTGGTACACACAAAGAATAAAAGAATGTATTTATACTTAGGGTACGGTACACTTACATCCGCTAGGGTGACTTCACATGTGTGAAGTAATATATACACGGGAGATACACGGGAGAGTGTAAAGGGCCTTTACACCCAATATTCAGAATCTTGAATAATCTCATCAACATTGATTTGCTTATGCAAATCTTGTATATGAGTAAGGCGATCTGTCATGCTATTGTCCTCATCTATGTTTACATTTGCCAACTCTTTGCAAAGATAGGATATCCTAATCTCATTGTGGGTAGCAAACATACTAAGTATGTCCCATGCTGATTTTAAGAACTTGCAAGACTGAATGTGCGGAGTGATGGCCCTTTTTAGTGACAATGCTATCAAAGAAAGTACCTGAGCATCCTTCGAATCCCATTTCCTCTGATCCTCCATAAGAAGGGGAGGAGAAGGAGCAACAACTGTAGCACTAGCAACCTATCCTCGAGTGTGATGCTGAGGTGTCTAAGGTGTGAGACCTCCTGGTCGTTGCATGTCACCTGTAACATAGTCTCACAAGTCCTTCGCAACAAAAAGGTTGCGGACTATAAAACTCCATTATGGTAGTTGGATCCATCAAGCTTGTCCTCTTGAGTGAGGATACCAAGGATGTTACTTTCATCATTGTTTCCTTGACATGCCATGTTGTCAAGAACGAATAAAAATCTGCAGCCAAATACTTCAATGCTGAAGTATAGTGTGTCCTCAAAGTACCAAGATACGCTTAATTAATGAAAAACACAAATTTGGTGTGTGGTTCGAGAGAGTTTCAGTGGTCCCCTAAAACCCTAATTTTTGGGATATCCTTCAACATCTATAAATAGATAGGTTGCCCACCCTTTAGCCTCATCCTTTGGTGCAGGTTTCTTACTCTACCGTGCAAATTTCAGCATTAGCCACCTACAATCTGCTGTCCACCATCAGTGACTGGAGCTCATCACTATCCAACCCTAGGCGGCCATTTTTCAGCCATTGCCTTGCTGTTTGGAGGTCTCCATTCGTTGCATCATTATAGCATCTGATCAGCCGGTGTTTTCAGCATCTAGTGCGGGGGGATAGCATAGTGCCCCAAAATGGCATTTTGGGGGCCCCAAAACAAAACAACTATTTTGGACCGAAATGGGAACAATTATTTTAGACCGAAAAGGGAATGGCGAAACGCCATTTCGGCACTCTGCGGAGGACGAGCAAATCAGTTTTCAGTTTTGCTATGGTCTTTTGTGTAATCGTCTCCTCTTCTTGCTCAAGCACATTACCTTCTACAGCTCTTGACTACTTCTTCTCCTCCTCCTCCTTCTCCTCCTCCTCCTCCTTCCTTCCTTCCTTCCTTTTTTTCTTCTTCTTTCCTCCTCCTCCTAGGTTGTTTTCCATTTTTCCACCCTCCTCCTTTATTTCCACCTCTCCCCTCCCCCTCCCCCTTTTTTCTTAGCTTCTTTGTGAATTCCTATTTTGCATTACCTTATCATGGCCCCACATCTATTTTGGAGGCACATCAATCCAATCAGGGGATACAAGGGTTCTCAAAGTCAGATAAGGAGATAGTGTACGGATCCTCTAAATCCAGACGAGTCATGACTATGAACTCTGGAGATTAGACTCTTGATATCTCAAGAGTCAAGAGTCAGTTTAGCATTGCAGTTGCTAGTTACTAGTCACCAATGGCATTACACATGTCACATGCATATGATGATATTATGATTGTTCATTGATGTTGATAGTTATTACTCAATAGTTACTTGTGCTTAGTGCTCATTGATTATTTACATCACACATTTAGATGCATTTTGATTTTACTTATTATGCATCTTGGTTTCACCATTCTTGATATCAGTCTTTAGATGGTTTATGAGTCATAAATTATAATATATTTTGTTCTTAAAATTTAAAAATTGTGTCTTAACTATATTAAATTGTCTTAATTATTGAGTCTTCACTCGTGACACTGTAATGAATCATGATTTTGATCATATGACATGAAGTCTCAAAAGTTTTGTATAAAATTTAAATACATGTTGTTGTAGGATTGATATATTTACATATCCATGCAATAACATATTTATTTTAGTATACAATTGGAAATGCTGTTTTCTCGTCTTCAAAATTTGGCCGAAACTCCGAAACTTGAGTTTTTCTTGTATTCAGTGTCCTCATTTTCGAAACTCCTCCATACTATGGGCGACAGGCTATTGCCATCTCTTCCACTGGGTGATTGTTGTAGTACTAGCATTTTTGTTGTCTAACATGCCGTCTACATTAGCAAACATCTCTCATGTTGTTACCTTACAGTTCTTTGCCTTGGGTGATCAATTTTTAGCCTTTCTCTAGTGGTACGCTATTACGTTTACGAGATTCCAACCTCCGATACTGTAGTGTTTTGGTGACCAGCCTACTGCCCTTCCTTATTCAACACTCTCTCATCTTCGACTGGTGGTTACTGCACTTGAAATCCATCTCCGATGGACATCACTCTTTGACATTGCATTGCTCTGTCCTTAGGCATTGTGTACACTCTTACATTCATTTACAATATTCATTCACTTCAATGTTTATTCTCTCTGTGCTTGAGTTTTAAGTTTTTGCGTTTTGCGTTTTGTGTTGAGGGATTGAATTTTGCTTGTCTCTGTCAGAGTCTTTGTGTTTTAATCTTGGTCATGCATGCTGCGTTTCCTTAGTACAAACCCTAGCATATCTTCACATGGTATCAAAGCCAATGCTCTTCTAAAGAGTATCCTACGGTGATTGTGAAGGCTAGTGTTTGTGCGAACTCACATGCGACTCGATTCTAACTCATAATATCTTAGACACCTTCTTCTAGGGATCCTATGATGCCCTATCAAGCTTCTCCATCATTGGAGGCTCTGAGAAGGCATTATGGTTTCAAGGAGAAGGTAGACACATCTTTATCTTTACTATCTTTTTGTTCTTCTTTTAGTCATCTTACAGATGAAGAGTTTGAGAAGTACTTGTGCATCACGTATAGTTCAGTTTACACTCCTCCAACAAGTGCTACTATTCCATTTGGACCGATTTTTGAGATTGGCCATCTCCTTGATCTTGGAGGGACCACAACATTCCGCGTGTCTGGCGATCCATCTTCTTCATCATAGCTAGGCCTTGTGTTAGGTTCATATAACCCTTTTGAGTCTTATGAGCCAAAACCCTCTTGTGTTTCTCCTTTTGGTGTGTAGGATCCGCATGGTTTCTAGTATGTTAACTTGAATAGAGGAGGCTCTCGAAGCAAACACCCTTCATGTCATCATTCACCCCCATTCACCCTACCCCGCTACACACCTTCTCCATGTCCTAGCACTACCACTTCAATTGGAATGGCAAAAAATGCCTTCACGGATAAGACTTGTTTTAACTGGTTGACTTTAACCACTTGGTCGA
Organism: Lygodium microphyllum; assembly: GCF_053477565.2. NCBI lineage: Eukaryota > Viridiplantae > Streptophyta > Polypodiopsida > Schizaeales > Lygodiaceae > Lygodium > Lygodium microphyllum. Next base: position 96,793,589 of record NC_141143.1, read on the forward strand.
ACTTCATGCAACAAGTGTTTAAATCTGAGGGACTTTGGGACCTCGTCATTGCTATCGAACTTATGCTGGTGGATCCTGGATTAGCTCATCGTGATTGCATCTGTCAATGGAAAGCCTGTAATGCCACAACCAATGTTGAGCCCCTCGCATTTGAGCGTTGGAGTCATCTCGTTGACCGATATGTGGCTCGAGATTACACTCCATGTATCAGTCTCGATTTTGAGCTTTAAGAGTTTTCCATTAAGGAAGGGGATGATCTGAAAGTCCAATTGGCCGAGTATCAACGTTTACTAGCCGAGTTTGCCACTACTGGCTCCCTAAAGTCAGATGATAATTAGGTCACGTTCTTCTTGAACAAGTTTCCTAACAAATACTTCTATTTTATCCAGCACATTTTCTTATTATCTAGATTGCCGACCTTCTATGAGTTGGAGCGTAAGTTCTTGTGTTATGTGAGATTGCACCACTTGGTTGAACTTCATACAACAAGTGCTTGAATCTCAAGAACTTTGGGACCTTGTCATTGGTATCGAACTTATGCGAACGGACCCTTGATTAGCTCACCCTGATCGCATTTGTCAATGGAGAGCCCGCAATGCGGCCAATGTTGACTTCATACAACAAGTGCTTGAATCTTAGGGACTTTGGGACCTCGTCGTTGGTATCGAACTTATGCCAATGGACCCTTGATTAGCTCACCCTAATCGTATCTGTCAATGGAGAGCCCACAATGCCACATCCAATGTTGAGTTAATGCAAGGGTTGCTTCCTGAATTCCACTCTTAATTACAACATTTTCCCTTCGCATCTAAGCATTGGAGTCATCTCATTGACCACTATGCGGCTTGAGAGATCGCGCTTGATGCATCAATCTCAATTTTGAGCTTTAAGAGTTTTCCATTAAGGAAAGGAATGATCTAAAAGTCGAGTTGGCCAAGTAACAATGTTTACTAGTCGAGTTTGCTACTATTGGCTCCTCAAAGTCAGATGACAATTAGGTCACGTTCTTCTTGAGCAAGTTGTCTGACAAATACTTCCATTTTATCCAGCACATTATCTCACTACCTGGATTACCGACCTTCTACGAGTTGGAGTTTGAGTTCTTGCGTTATGCGAGGTTGCATGATCAAGTCCACAAGTTTTCCACACACATCCATGTAGAGAGGTGAGGGTTGGTTGCATCTTCTTCGGGAGGGAAAATCACCAATGGCAAGAATTTACAAGATGTGAAGGCAAGCCAAAACAAGGGTAATACCACTTCCTTTGACGAAACCAAAGAAACACGATGCCTTTGGTAGCAAATTTCTAGGAAAAATAGGTTTTGCACACATTGCTAGAGGTCGGGCCATGTGGATGAGGAGTGTCGTACCAAGGCCCAAGGTCTTCCACCTAGAAAACCACACTGCTGCCATTGCCTCCACTTTGCTTGGCTAGTCCAGTGGGGCAATGCCTCCTGTTGCTACATCATCTGTTTCATCTATTCTAGTGGCTACTAGATATGTGGCACGCATACAATCTCAGTAGCCTATCTTCTTCACTACTCTTGAAGGATTGGCTGATTGGTTTGCTAGTGATTTACCTATTGCACTTTACGCATCCATTCCTGGGGCATCCATTGCACCTTCTAGGATCACTTTCCTGTCTCGTCGTATGCGATGGTGGCCACACACTTAGCCTTTCCATTTTTTAAGACTTCCGTTGCATACTTACATACTCATTGCATTGCACTTAGCTTTACTTTCTTTTATTTTTAGACTTATTTTTTGGAGCATCTCACTACTCATCTTTGTGCTTGTAGATTTTTGATCTCTTTTGAAGGGCTTTGTATTTCAACGTAGGGCTAATATACATGCTTGCATGAGTTTTTTCTGTGGTGGAGACAAGAGATACGCTCTGTTCCTTTCATGGTTCCTTTCTATTTTTTGGAGCTTCTCACTACTCATCTTTGTGTTTGTAGATTTTTGATCTCTTTTGAAGGGTTTTGTATTTCAATGTAGGGCTAATATACAGGCTTGCACAAGTCCTTCTTGTATTGGAGACAAGAGATACGCTCTGTTCCTTTCATGGTTCCATCTACTTGGAGTTTTCCTCTTCTACCAACATGGAGGCTTCTTCTCTCGCGGTAGATCGTGCATCATCTCTCTTGATGCTATCATGACAGTGACTTCTATCCTTGCTCTTCTAGTAGGGATTCTTTATCATCTTCATCCCCATGGTTCTCGGCACCACACGAAGATCGACATCCTTAGACTCTTCCTTTTTCGGCATTGACATCTAGGTTGAGAGGGTGTTCCTACCCTTCTTGGTGTTCTACAAGTTTCGGCACTTGTCTTCAATATCGGCCTTTCCCTCGGTCATACCTTCCCCTATGCATTGCTTGATTTCATCATCTTTGTACTAGGGCACTTAGGCAAGTGAACAATCTCCCTACGAGGAACATTGTCCAAGTGGCACTTGCTGCATGAGCATTCTTCAACATGTAGTATACTATGGATCCCATTGTGCAAAGCACCACTATGTTATCCTCGAGTGGATGGGTAAGCTTGTATTGTTTTGTGATGTGTTGGGTGTACCATCCCTACTTCTATTTTTTGGGTCATGGTTACTCAGCCGCCACCCTTGAAATTAACTTTCCACCATACCACAAAAAAAAGCTCAATGTGGCTCCATCCGTCCTTGTAGGGCTTGGTAGGCCACTGCGCAACCAACATACACCCTTTTTTTGATGCCTTGTCCTCTTTAAGGTGACTACTTGGACTCCCTCGATAAGATAAACATCGTCTTTGTAGTGTTGGTAGGCCATTGGGTAGTTGATGTGCACCCTTTGTCTGATCCTCTGGTTGCTGTGGGGTGGGATACCTTAGGGTAAACATTGCATGCGTTTTCTTTTAGGCTCAATTTTGGGCTTGAGAGGGGGTGTTGAGCTAAAATACACTTTACAATTGATTAGCATTTTTGAACAGCCCCAAAAGGTGCTTAATTAATGAAAAACACAAATTTGGTATGCAAGTTTCTGTGGTCCCCTAAAACCCTAATTTTTGGGGCACCCCTCAACATCTATAAATAGATAGGTTGTCCACCATTCAGTCTCATCCTTTGGTGCAGGTTTCTCACTCTACCGTGCAGATTTCAGCCACCCTCAGCTACCTACCATCTGCTGTCCACCATCACCTATTGCAGCCCATCACTATCTATTGGGAATAAAGGCCTTGTGCCTTTTAAATGTGCTCGGTTGTAAACACTCCCTTAGCACTTGTACTTACACATATATATCTATCTAAAAACCTAAAGGTACACACTCGCCATTGTACCTAAAAACGTACTCACTCTCTACTCTGCTCTCACTCACTCTCTGTGTTTCTCACTGTGCGTAACGACAGTCTATCTCGATCTCCATGCCTAACTGGTCCCTACAAACTGGTATTAGAGTTGTGGTTGAGGTGTTCGTGACTCTCGGAGTTTGAGTAAGACAGACGACAAGTCGTGAGCTGTAGGCATAGTGGGTAGTCGCAGGCAAGCATGAAGTTTCACAGGCAGGCTCGACAAGAGGAATTGCAGGTGTCATAGGGCGTGCGACAGGTTGACAAACGGCATGTCGTTTCTTAACTGGGCATCGGGAGACGACGATCAGTTGCAGTGAGATGGGCTGCGAGGTGTCGTGCAGGCAGTGGGCAGTGGCAGACGACAGTTAGTCGCAGCGAGACTGGACGACTAGGTGACTGGGCGACAATAGCGAGTAGGTGGGCAGGCATCGTCGCGAGCAGGCGCCTTCCGTAGCCTTACCGAGCGTTCATGCGTGGAGGCACAACTTCCAATTTTCGTGCAATCTTGGCCCAGAAATTTGGGGCTTTTCCCGAATTTGGGGATCTCAACGTAGAATTGAACAATCTAACTCAGAATTTGCAAAGTCGGTGCACATTTGCCCAGGAATTTCGGGGCTTTTCTCATTTTAGTGAAATTATTTCAATTTCACTAAAATTAGTGCTCGCTGGACTTGGAAACTTTGGGGATTTGTCTAGATTTGATGCGAGCAAGATGCAACAATGATATCTGTCTCGGAAATTGCAGGAATTTGTGACATTTTGTCCCCGAGATTTGGGGCTTTTCATGTACATGCACAAATTGGGCTGAAATTAACCCAATTTCTCGACATTGAGGCACACTGGACCCCGTGCAATTTGGGGCTTTTGCAATTTGGGCAAAATCTGTGCAGCATTTGGTCATTTTATGTACATGCAGGTTGAATTCCATGCAACTTGGACATCAACACTTCGTAAAATTTGGGGGTTTTTGCTGAAATTTCCCTATTTTGGCATAATTGGCCTGTCCTATGCATGACAGAGAAAATGCAGATGCGTGTTTGATGCTTTGAGCACAAAATTTTGGGGCTTTTGACCGTTCGTGTCAAATTTTATGCCCGTGGATACATGTACAACAGATTGCAGCTGAAATTTTGGGATTCGTCATGTAATGTGATGCATATGCCCTTGGAACAGCTGTAATCAGTTGGATAATGCTGTAGCACATGGTTTGGTGCTTCTGAAAATTTAATTACAGATTTGAAATCTGTGCTTCTGCGTTGTCATTTATTGCTGATTGGTACTTGTTTGTACCTTGGTCACTTGGGTGACAGTTGGGGCCTGCATTTGCTGGTTTTTTGATCACATTTGGGCTGAAAATCATGGCTGGCAGCAATGACAGCAGTAATCTGATGCACATAAAGAAGCTTGAAGGCGCACATAATTTTGCAATTTGGCAAAAATAGAGCTACAATATCCTGTTGCAAAAGAAGCAGGCAAAGCCGATTAAAACCAAAGGGGCAAAGCCCGGGGACATTGAACATGATGATTGGGATGAGTTAAATGAGCTTGCACGCTCAACCATAGAGCTATCAATTTTTGATGCCTTGCTGTTCAACATTGAAGGTTTGGATTCTGCATATGCTATATGGACTAGATTGGAAGAACTGTTGCACAAAAGAGTGCTGCAAGAAAAGTGTATTGGCTGAAAAAGCTTATGGATTTGCGTATGAAAGAGGGTACAACAATGTCTACTAACTTAAGTGAGTTTAACTCAATTTTCAGCCAGCTGGTTGCCTTGAAGTCCATGATTGATGAGGAATTTAAGGCAACTTTTTTGCTTTGCATTCTACGAGAGAGTTGGGATAGATTGAGGACTGCTATGAGCAATTCTAATGTGATCCTTTTGTATGCTGATGTAGAGAGTGCTCTACTTACGGAAGAGATGAATCGGCAGAACAATGCATCCAGTAAGTCTTCCAGTGCTTTGCATACTAAGCGTAGATCACAGCAAAAGGGCAAATATGATGGCAAGGGACGCAATAAATCACATGGCAAAGATGTTGAATGCCATCATTGTAGGAAGAGGGGTCACTTTAAATGTGAATGTTACAAATGGAAGAAAGAGAAAAGAAAAGGCAAGAAGACAGATGATAGCAAGGAAGAGAAGAAAGACAGTCACCCTAAGAAAAGCAGTGTCAAAATTGAAGAGGTGAATGTAGTCACTCATGACAGTGACAGTGGGAGTGACGTACTCTTTGTCTCTTCACACTTTGGTGCATATGCTTTACTTGCAGATATAGATGATGACATGCATACCTGGATTCTCGATTCAAGTGCTTCCTTTCATGTCACCCCTCATGGTGAGTGGTTCTCTGCCTATACAAGGGGTCGACATGGTGTTGTCCATCTTGGGGATAATTATGCATGTGAGATTGTAGGTATTGGCAATGTGCAGTTACAATTTTAGCATGGCTCTGTCTTTACACTTCAGCATGTACGGCATGTACCTCAGCTTAAGAAGAGTTTGATTA
>NC_141143.1:96799521-96824521 GCF_053477565.2 Lygodium microphyllum
ATCTTAAGTAGAATCTTTGGTCATGGCTTTCTCCAGTAGCTTCAGGTTTACATTTCACTCAACCTAATATTCGGCCACGTGGTCTTGATTGGACCGTATCTATGCTATGCATGAGGATTTCTTTTTACCGAAAATTTTGGAAATGCAAGTGGTACAGAGATATGCCTTATTAGAGCATTTTTCTTTGTAGCTTGATATGAATTAGGTGGCCCCTTGGGCTTGAACTCATCCTTTTTAAGTCATGCTATCTTCAAAGGATACATGAGCGAGTTGTTGGAAAGGTTTGTGTGATTTTCTGTTGGAAGTCTTGGCCTTGTTTGATAGATTGCTTGTTAATGTGCAGAAGGTGGCAAGACAATATGGGATTTACCATGCTTTACTTACTAGGCAGCGTGTTGATTCTCCATACAATGCTTTCTTGGTCTCATTATTGGCAAAGATGGCCAAACTTATACAATGTTTTCAGCTGTGGTCTTATTAGTAGGCTAAGCTTCAAGACTTGGCTGAGGGCCTTTGGGATAGTTCTTGACAAACTCATAATTTCTTTTGAGCTTTGCATGCATCCCTTGCACGGGAGAATATGGTGTGGTTGTAGAATGCAGAGGGTCACACGGTTACAAACCCCCAATCTATTGATTGTATGTGCCGACTCCCGAGACTACTTTGTGAATCTCTTGGGTTCCCAGCATGCATGTTCTGCTCAGGTTGCTCGCACCCATGCAGTCTTTTGTACCTTGGTCAAAGATGAGGTTCCACAAGATATGCAAGCCACCTTGGAGGCTGACATCCATGAGGGTGAAGTTATGGATGTTTTGTTGCATTTGCCTCACATGGTTGATATGGTATTACCAATGAATTCTTCGAAACTCTTGTATCTGTTTTGACAAAACCACTCACAGCCATGTATCGGCAGGTTTGGGATATCATAGCTCCAAAACTCAAATTAATTAAAGTTTCATTAAACAGTGTGCATGCCTAGTGTGTGTTTGTTTCCCATATGCCAAACCCTAATTTGGAAGGATTCATACTTCTATAAATAGAAAAGCTGCCCACCACTTAGCTCCATCTTGTATCTTTAGGCCCATTTGCTGGCGCCAACTTCTCCATTGTTGTCTACACACCTGTGTGGCAGATACCTCAGTTTGTGGCAATGATGAGCAATCTTCTTCATTAGATGGGGATGATTCCCTTAGCCTTCTAGACTGTGCTTGATGCTTGGCATCAGTCTATAGAGTATAGACCTTGCTGACAGGTCAGAAAATGCCTGTCTGTGCTTGGGCGTGGGCAAGATGCCTTCTATAGCTCGGTTGCAGTCTCATCACCCTTGTCTCTTCTTGTGACCTCCACTTGCCTAGAGTGAATGAAGGGCTAAATAGACTAGCATAAATACGTAGGCAACTCAACATAAATAAAAATCGCATTGGGGAAAGAAAGGTGTTTCTCTTCATGCGATGGACTGGTCTTAGGCACATATGGTGAACTAGAAATGCTTTTATATTTTATTCAGCCTCAAGTATCTGCATTGATGTGGGATGAGTGCGAGGCTTGCTTTAATGGAAGATTTCTTCTATGATTTCAGCTGGCCTCATAATTGGAGAGATGGCTGGTCCATGCATGGATATTGTTTGCTGCACTCCTATTGTGCCCTCTTAATGATCCCCTTCCTTTGTTCCTATGGATTGGTGCTCGACTTCTTTTTAGAGAATTTCTGTTCATGTAGTATGTTGTTTTGATAGCCTTTTGGCTTCATGTGAGTTTTTGCCATTCTGCTTGGTTGGCCTGAAGGCTTGATATACATATTTCCGATACATTAATTTACACTTCTTCACGAGAAAGAGAAAGAAGAAAGAAAGAAAGTTATATTAAAGTCTACGAAAGGCCTAGTTGGCCTATGAGACCAAAACGCTACATACGAAATGTTTGGGAAACTTTCCAGGTCCCAGTAAAGCTACCATCTAATGCTATGATAAACTAATTGAGTAGGTACAAAATGGTATAGAGGCTGGGTAGAGAGAGAGAGAGAGAGAGAGAGAGAGAGAGAGAGCTTTCATACTCAATGCTTATTTTACATACCATGATCTTTCTAGGAGGATTGCAACAATCATCAGTGCACTCTAATTTCACCAATTGGTTCGTGGTTTTGCAATGGTAAATTTAGTATTTGATCTTTGCAGTGTTCAATATTCAAAACCTTTATTCTTTCTTCCGGTTATGTGAAAACCGTTTTTATGTAAGTCTCAGCAGAATTACTTAAGTATAATGATCCACCTTGTATCCTGCTATTATAGTCTCTCAAATTGAATCAAAAACATAAATTTCAAATTACTATAAATACACCTGCAGTAGTTATGTGAAAACTGTTTTGTGTAAATTTCAGCAGAATTACTGAAAGTATAATGATCCGCCTTGTATCCAGCTATATGTCTCTCAAATTGAGGCAAAAATATAAATTTCAATTTACTATGAATACACCTGCAGTAGTAATATACATTATTCAAGGTCAGGTTCCAACAACCTACTAAGTGCAGAGCTGGAAATGCACCTGCACTTACAATATCAGTTCCATTATTCAGATTGAGATCCAACAGCCTAGTGGGATTCTCAAAGCTGCATCTCCTTAGCTTGGTACAAGCATAAAATAGGTTTGAAGTCATTGACAAACACAACCACTATGGGGCAGAAAGAGAGACTGAGGAATGGCTATCTTATCACCATACCTCAGTCTCAAAGCTGCATCTGCTTAGCTTAGTACCAGCATGAAATAGTTTTGAAGCCGTTGACAAACACAAGCACTATGAGAAAGAAAGAGAGATATGTATGGCAATAAGATTGCTTTGAAAAGTGATTGTGCCCACAGAAAATAGCTTGTGATATGAGAAAGAGGTGCAGCATACAATTCATGTGCCAGTAACATTCAAGGGTGTACATCTCGTAATTGATAATGTTTGAAATGAGGAATCCATTGTTGGAGAATCACAAGGTTCATAAACCTGCAGTGCTCAAAAGCAATTGGAAAACTTCTACACTCATTTTTCATCTGTTGAGTGTCTCATACTACCAAGAAGTATCTGACTGATAATTTAGGAAGTGTTCCTATATCTGGAGCTAGTTTGCTACAGGCTGGTGTCTTGGTGTCTGTTGGATTTCTGTTTGAATGATGACTCCTTGAAAGCTTGTGATGTGCATTATGTGAACGTTGTCCTTTTATCTCCTGAGGTTTGGGGTAATTCTCATCACTGGATGTTGAAAAAGCAGTGTATGATAGCTTGCTGTGATTTTTCATGTGTAATATCTCTCTTTTTATATAAACAAAACCTATAAAAATACGACCGGGGATCCTTTACTAAACAAGTAAATCATCTTTATCTTGTAAGACTAGGACAGTAGCCTGCCTGTAGGGAGGTGGGAGTAGATAATAGTCAAAGATCTTGGAGTCTTGAATCTTACCACCCAGGAAGAGATGGCAGCCTTTCTTCAAGCTTTGGTCCAGTCTCACTGCCCAGGAAGATGCAATTTCTCACAAGCTCTCGGACTAGTAATTCTAGATAGACAGCCCTTAGCAAAGGAGCCCCACCATCAGGAGGGTGATGTCACATTGGTGTGAGAGTTAGAATTGACCTGGAGATCCTCTATTGGAATGTGAGAGCCTTTAGTGACTACTTGTTCTGGTAGAAATGAAGCCTACTTGACAGGATCTTTGTTAGTTGTTGGTGGATCAGCAAACTTCCTTACGCTTTAGGAGCCTCACCTTTCAGCTGGTAAGATTTCTCAACACAGGTATTTACTGCTAGGACAAAGTTTAACTTACTGGGTTGTAGTAGTAGGAGAATTAGAGACCCAGGTAGTTGTTGACAATAGCATTTTGGACTCTAGAGACATAAGAACTAGCTAGTAGCATAGTATTTCTAGATAGACAGCACCCTGACAAAGGAGTTCCACAATCAGAGGGAGGATTGTGTTCTCACATTGCTTTGACAGACTTAGAGGTGATTGTGAGGATCCTCTCTTGGAACGTGAAAGCCTTCTGCAGCGACTTGTTCTGGTAGCAATGAAGCCGACTGAGGCAGGATCTTCATTAGCCTTGGTTGGAGGATCGTCAAAGTTCCCAACACTTGAGGAGCCTCACTTTTCAGCTGGGAAGACTTTTCAATGCAGGAAGTTACTGCTTCTATTACTTGGGTTGTAGTAGTAGGAGACTTAGAGACTCAGCGAGTTGTTGGCAGTGGGCACTAGCATAATAGTAGTAGGAGACTTGGAGACCCAGTAATTTGTTGGCAGTGGGCACTAGCATAATAGTTGTGGGCAGTGGGAAGACTTTTCAATGCAGGAAGTTACTCCTAGAATGAAGTTTCTATTACTTGGGTTGTAGTAGTAGGAGACCTAGAGACACCAGTGAGTTGTTGGCAGTGGGCAGTGGGCACTACCCATTGAATTGTGGGCTATTTATGCAGCAAATGTTCAATGGCATAAAAGGGACTTTTGGTGTACCCTTAGGTAGACCTTGCCTTTGACTGAACACCTCAATGTAGGACAAGATTTTAACATGGTGGACACTCAAAAGGACACTCAAAAGGATAGGAGAGATACGAGCATCGAAGGACAGGAGAGATACGAGCATTGAAGTGACGAAAGGAGAGCTACCAGTCTTGAAGGAGTTCATTTTCCAGATTAGGCACAAGATCATGAGTTTAGGGAGATCAACATTTTCACTTCAGTTCTCCAAGAGAGATGGAACCATCGGTGCACACTAGGCTCCAAATGCACAACTCAAGGAAATGATAAGACAACCTAAATGCGGAAGTCCCTCAGTCAATCATGATCAGTCTTCACACGATCTCGTTCAGCCATGAACACTCCAGCTCACGCTCCTCAAACCACTCTCATGCTGGCACTGTCCTGCGCTCCTGATCTCGTTGTAGACTTGTTGGAGTAGATAGCGATCAGTCCAGATCATGATATGGCTAGAACAGAAGAGAGGATGGTGTTGATGATTTCCTTGATGCCTGTTGCAGCCTGCCAGAATTGCTTTTAATACCTCGTACCTGACCATAATTCATGTTTTGCAACCTTTATTGTTAGCCATGTCACCCAACCACAAAAGCAAAGGCATTTAACACATGGCCTCACCTTGCTGTCCGATTGTGATGAATCGCCTTCATGCTGCCTTGATTGCACCCGATTTGCCCTCATGCAGCTGCAATTAGTCTTCCATGTCATTGGCTGTTCACAATTTGCCATCACACGACGGTCTATGCCCATGGAAAGTGGTACCTGAAGTTCTCACTGTTGCCTTCTCTCCAGAAGTATCCTTGTTCTTGAGCACCTATCCTGCCACTATAAATATCCATCATGGCCAGATCACCAGCAATAGTGCTCAGTCACACAGAGTAAGCAACTCTGGTGCTTGCAGATGTCCAAGCAATTTGAAGTCCCACCAGGGAACCTCGTATTGTTGGGAGTTGTGACATTAGTAACGAAGTTTTTAACAGATCCTACTATTGGGAAGCATTTTATGGACTCCTTGTCATTGTCTCTTTATTGACGTGTTGGTAGCATGCAAATCCTACACAAATGAGAACTTGATTGGGCTCCTTAGGTTGATGCCACCTCCTTCCACATACTGACAGCTAACACTTATTATATGGTACACCCTGGTGCACTTTGTTCATACAACTGAACTAACAGCGCAGGTTACCGTTAGTATTTAAACAAGAGTGGGTGTGATGTTAGGAGGTAAGCGTACTAAAGACATTGCAAATGTTGTGGACTCTCTTGCTTGTAATTTGCAATGTCAGTAAGATGAGGTTTTGTCTGATAGTGCATTTTCCAGTCTACATGGTGACTGCCTTACTGTGCATCAAGCAAAAGTTATTTTCAGAAAGGGGATAAGGGTATTTTTGTTTGGGATTAAATTTGTGCAAGGGGGATAGACTTCTTTAGAAGCAAATGAAAGGGTGATTAATGGTCTGCAAACAAAAACTTGTCGATACCTCCTAGCTGCCTTGCCTGCAGTCCAGCCTGCTCCCATCTGGTCTCTTGCTTTACCTGTTCAGTCATCTCTGCTGTGTGCTCCTTCAACCCTCCTTCCATCCCTCAGTTCCTAGGTGTTCTATTTGCCTGAGGCTGAGCTTCTTCTTAGAGATGGAGTGATAGCCACATCGAGGTGTCATCTCTAGCTTGTAGGGGAGTGTGTGATTGCCTACCACTCACAGATTGGAAGACACAGTGTTACATGCAGCTTCAATGGGTTTATCTGCTAGAGTCAGACCAGTTGTACCTCTTGGAAAGGGTGCGTATGAGTTCAGTTATGCAGACCCATATACAAAACTAGATAAAATATTGCATCGATCTCGCAGGCTGGTCAAACTCGAGAAAAAACATCCCATATGGCATACAATGGATCTTTGAAGCTCCATCTTGGAAGACTGTATTAGCTAAGGAGTAAAATGAAAAAGGTCCCCGAGTCCCAAGTAGCTAGGAATGCCTTTTTGCATGCTTTGTAAATCACCCTGGAGTTTGCTTGGTGTGCTGTTGAGGGTACTAATAATCTTTGTTCATACCTATGAAAGGGTCTCTAAGGTGGAGGTGGCCCTATGATCTACAAGCTAGCTTCTAGGTGTCCATATGTACCATGCAATAATGCTAGCAAAGTGCTCCCATCTACAAAATTATATTGTGGACCATTGATCGAAAGTCTAAATTACCCTTGGTTCATGATTTGAGATGACATAGTGTAAGGGTGCCAATAGAGTGTCATCTAACAATCTTCCATTCTTTCCAAGTGAGTTACATAAATGTTTTTGAATAGCCCAACTATATATATCATATGGAGCTCAAAAATAAAGCTTTGGGGCTTTTTGATGCTTTTATCAAGTAGCCTTAGTTGTAAATGAAAGATTCACAAAACAGTAACAATGAGGGGCCAATAGAGTGACACTCAAGGATGCATTGTTTTAAGGTTCAATTGTTTGACTCACATTAAACTTATATGTAATATGAAAAAATTGTATTATAATATTAAGCGGTTAGAAAAACTCCATCTTTTTTGAAAAATTGTCACTCAATTGGGATGTGATGTGTTTTGCTTTTGGAAGACGTCTATCACGAGGACATGAAATCTTATTGCTTTGCTTAGCATATAATTAAAAATTAATCAAATGTGCTAATGTGACTTGCATACGTGAGGTGCAAGTCAATTATTTCACATTGTGTGACCTAGGACCTTGAGATATCAGATGGTGCCAAATGCAAAAGTTGTAATAAGCGATGTTTGATAAGTACTAAGTGGTATTCGGTGTCAAATTCGGGCCTAGACTAAATATATTGGCCACTAATGTCAATGGGTGACATTAGAGACTAGGTATTAATTAATTAATTAACGCTAGACTAAGGGTCAATAATTGCTCAGGGATACTTGGAAGACAAATTGGCGATGAAACTCTAAAATTTCTCTCTCCACAGCATTCTCTTACATCCCCTAGCCATCTCTCATGTTATCTCAGCATTTTTTGGTAGTTTGAGCCATCAGAGGAAGAGATTTTAATCAATCTCTAATGTAAACCCTAATTTACAGTAGAAATTAGAATTTGACAGCCACCTTGGGATGCACACCCTCTGAAGAGTCATTCATGACTTGTATACTTGTGATAGATGCACACTCTACATTTGTGCCTTGACAAACATCATATTCCCTAGGAGCAATGCAATTATCATTCAAGAAATCCAAAGAGCCAAGTTGCAACATCTTTAGTCCCATGCCATCTACAGTTTCTAATCCCCGTCACTTGTGAGTGCTTGTACAAAGAAGACATATCCTTGACCAAAGCTCTAGGTTGCTACTCTCGAATTGTGGCAATACTTGGGTACTTGAACCATATTGATGTCATCGCCATTGATCTTGAACTTGAGGATTTAGAACTTCGTACTGCACTGTTTTGTTGCTATGGGAACCCAAGGCTAAGTCAGTGTCTTTGTCGTGAATTGACCCATTAGTCAAACTTGTGTCAAGTTTCCCCTTTGAGGACATTCTCAATGCTTGTGACCCTTCTCCTTGCGATTGAAACACTTTTTCTCCTCCCATAGTTGTTGTGTCTTATCACAAGTAGATGCTTCCTTGGAAGAGTCTCCCCACTACTTGTTGACTTTCTCTTCTCTTTGGCCTTTGCAGCAACACACTATTTAAGCTATCTAGCCTTCTTGACCTTCTCTCATCTCTCAAAGGTGGTAGCCAACTCCATGGCTTGCTCTAAGGAATCCAAATATAGTGTCTCCACATCAGTTAAGATGGTGATATGAAGGCCGTCCACAAACTTAGAAACAATATCATCATCAAAGTCGGAAAAGGGATGCATAAGTAGGAATTTGGTGAACATGTGAAGTACTTACACAGATCCTCTTTTTATATTTGATGAAAGGATTCCCACTCTTTTCTTTGCTGCAACTTGTACTCGATTGAGTAAAATGATGAAGAATAACTTAGTGCTTCTTGGCCCAACTGCTCATTAAATGTGTCTTGAAGTACGACTGCCACCAAAGAGCTGCTCAAAGGTTAAGACTGTTTTGCACATGAAGAGTCTCTATTCCCTTTGTTTGCCACATAGAGGCAATGACATTATCCACCACTCTATGTGCCTCCCCAAGTCGGTGACTTCCCCCCGAAAGTTGGGAGATGTCTAGGAGATTGTCAATTGGGAAAAAATCATTTAGTTTTGTAGAAGAGTGAGTTCTTAGCAAAGTGGTACTGCCACCAAGTGTGTTGTCTCCATTGCTTCATTTGCTACCTCCACTTGCATCATGAGCTCTCTCTTGCTAAGCCTCCATGGTTGGTGAAAAAAATCCTTGTACTATTTTTGTAGAGAAGAAAAGGAAAGTTTTGGAATCCTTCCACTTTGATTTTTTTTGTCTCTGATGTTGAGAGTTGGCTTTGATACTAGTTGTAAGAAACTAGGTCCTAGATGCACAACTCAAGAAATGATAAGAGAACCCAAAGGTAGAAATGATCCTCTAAGTTGAGAGTTGGCTTTGATTATAACTTTAGGACAATAGGTCCTAGATGCACAACTCAATAAATGATAAGAGAACCCAAAGGTGGAAACGGTCCTCTAATCATATATTACAATAGTCACAAGGTATCAATTCTGTTGACAGCATATCAGCACAGTGCTCCAGCCCTCTGTGCTATCCAACATACTTCTACTCTCCATATCCATCAAGCTTGTCCTTGTTTAAAGCTTTCAGTCTCTCACAATCATTCTTTGCTCAGCCTTGTGCAACACGTCATCATTCTGAGTTAGAAACTGGGTAGGGGCCCTTATACCTCCCCTTCCTAGGAGGTCACCCATCCCAGTATTGTTCATGCCAGTGCGTGCTTAACTAAATGTGAGAATGGAGATGGAAGCTCTCACTTGAGAGTACACAGTGTACAGTAGAGTGAGTGAGAGTGAAGACACAACACGACACTCAATGCAATTGTAAAGTGTAAGTGAAAGTACAAAGTACAACCCTTAGACCTTAGGATTGTTAAGGTGTGTTTACACCCGAAAGGTGTAAAGTACAGTGAGTGACCCAATTGTGTAGCATAAACACACAAAATAGAAAATAATGTAACCGGGGGAAAAAAACCTCTCGTAAGGAGAGTAAAAGTGCCCCAATGTCCTATTGCGGATCACCGACACTCCGCTGTGAATGTAGGCGTGAGTCAAACCCAACATTGTGCAGTTGTGATCTTGTTGTAAACTCATGGGAGGAAACAAAAGATCAATGTAGATCATAAGTGACAATATTGCTAGAGGAGAAGAGAAGACAATGACTATGACTTGCTTGATGCCCTTTGCAGCCAGTCATCACTCTTAATACCCTTGTGAAAATGTGCCGACCAACCATAATTCATGTGTCGTAACATTAAAATAAGCCCACCTTTTCTTGATCAATCATGACGACTTGCCTTCATGCAATCCAGTCTGCTTATTGTGCAGCTGCAACCAGTCTTCCATGTGATTTTACTCTCATGCAACAGTCCATTGCATTAGGTGACTATGATAGGAGTTCAGATCTACAGGATCAAGCTTGTGGTACATGGCATATAGCAAGTATTATTTCTGGCACCACCTTCTTGGTGGATCAGTGCAGTTAACATTGAAACAGGAAAACTTATACCATGGTACCTTTTTTAGGTAGGAGATTATGAGAGGAGGGAGGGTCCCTTGAAGAAGAGATGGCAACTTAAGCCTTGTTATAGCAGCCCACAAAGAGACGAGAGAAGTCTACCGATGGGTGGCTCAAATGAAGCAGGCAGCCAAGGTGGAGTTCAAGGCCATACAAGAAGCTAAAGTAGAGTATACTAAGATTTTTACTGAAAAGCCTGAGGGGATTTGATAGGTTGTTAAAAATCACTACACAGTTCTCTAGGCTCTACAAATCAGCCTCCAGTTTTGAGGTGGACAGAAAGAGAGTTTTTGGTGGACCACCAGGAGAGAAGTCATTGACAGCAAAAAAGTGTCTTGTATAGCTCCTCTTGGAAAGGAGGAGATAGCAAGTAACCTCACAACCTTTACTAGTGGGCTAGTGAACCAAAATTGATGGTCTAGGTTCAATTTTCTTTCAGAGCTATTGGGATCCTATCAGCTTTTTTAGAGATCATGGCATCAAGAGATGTGTCTCAAAGTTTGTTAGGAGGTAGTGATCTATCTCATTCTTTAAGGAAGCAAGGACATTAGAGATTATACATGGAGACCTATCACTTTTAGCACTGCTTATAAGATCTTAGCAAAGGTGCGCCTGTACTGCTAGCTATCATTGTTCCACCTCACATAGGTTTTGTAGTATCCTGACAAAAACTCCTGCTCGTTGTTGGAATGATGACCTATAGTATTGCTTTCCAATTCCAAGAGTTTATTATGGAGCTTGGGAGTCCTTGGAGAACACCATGTTGAGGACAGGATCTCTAGAGCAGCGAGTCAGAGGGGTTGCAACTTTCTATTCCTCAGTTCATAGCTAGGTTCTTGTGAATGGTGCCAAAGTAGGTTAGTAGGATGTGTTGTCTCTTTCTACTTTTTGCCGAAGAGGCCATGAGATCTTCTCTAACTGACAAGTCGATGACATTAGAAGGACTAGATGTCCCATTTCAGATTTTGATGAGCTTTTGGTTGTGGATTTTGCAGATGATACAATTCTGTATCTAAATGGCAATGAGGACAAATCTGGAGAGCCTTTGTAGTAGCAATGGAGATTTTTTTGTAGTGTCTCAGGTGCCCTCATGAATTTGCACAAGGCAAATGTTTCTGGGATTGTGAGCACTTGGAAGCCTGATTTGAGAACTTACAACAATTTTAATTGGGTTCTTCCAGGGACTTTAGTGTGATATCTATGGTTCCACATGGGGATTGATGTTACTTCAAAGCAGCAGCTAGCCTCCTTTCTTCTTAGCATCAAACTGAAGATCCTTTGTTAGAGCAAGGCTGGTAGTTAACTAGCTACTGCTTGCAACCATGTGGTACATGACCTCTTGTTGGGGGTTGTTTTGTTCTTGCATTGGTCAGTTGAAGCGACTCATGGGGAGACGAGGGAAGCCTAGCCCGTGTAAGATTGCTTGGGATGCCATTATTTAGCTGAGATCTGAAGGTGGCTTTGGATGTTATTGATCTGGGCTGCTATGGCAGAGCTTTCCTAGTCAAGGTCAAAGTTGCAAGCCTTATTTCAGGTGTAGAGCCATGGAAGAAGCCATTTTTTGGAGGTGGGATCACTCAGCTGGGAGGACCTAAAACAGGCAGTGTCTGTTGGACTTTTCAGTAGATCAGAGCTAGAAATTTGCAAATGAGTTTTGAGTTCAGATTCGCAGCAGCCATTGTTTGAGATTCAAGATTAGTCACACCTTGTCTGCATCAAAGAAATCCAGCATGTTTTTCCTTCTTCATAAATAACATTCACAGCCTGCGGGAACCTTAATGCTCGTAAATTTATCCTTCACTCTGCAATCCTTGTCTGCTGCCTGTGAAGTTATTGTAGTTGCTGCTCTACTATTTTAATTCCTGTTTTACTAAAAAATGTTGTGTTTTTCAGCATCCATTGTCAGCTATCAAGCACGAGTTGAAGCAAACACTGGTCTTTCCCCGGGAGTAAAAGAAGATAATTTTGCTAATTGTCATTACAATCGTCTGAAGGTAATTTCACTCGAATATTTTTTTGATGTTATTCACGTTCAATCTCTGGACTAACAAATTTTATGTATGTAACTACAACATTACCTGTAGGATAGAGGGAGTTCGGGATAAGTAGGAGGTTCCTTGAAACCAGCCTTCCTTCTCGGATAGGGTGGTTTAACCTGATTAAGCACTTAATTACAACAATTAGCAAATGAACATAAACTGAAATGCTCACTTTACCTTCATAAACTTGGACAGTGGACACCTTGTTGGCCCCAAAATAGGCGCCCCTTTTGGTTTTTCTTTAATTTCAACTGATGGATAAATTACAAGCCGAGATTTCACGATCTCCTTGGCTGATTCAAAAGCCCCTTGCTGTTCCAATAATCAGCAAAGCATTCGGACAAATTGCCCCTTGATTTTCACCTAGGACTTGCTCTAATGGAACCCTAATTGGTCAAATGCTGCCCCTAATTCACAATAGATGGGCTGGCATGTGAAATTCTCACAATTCCACGAATTTTGGGTGCTGATTTCAGTGTACAATGCCTTTGACTGATGGCACGGGTCCCAAGGTGGCTGCTAAACCCTAATTACTGCTGTAATTTAGGGTTTACAGCAGTAAACTCTCTGCTGTCCACCAAATTTGGCTGTACTCTGCTATCAATGGCTGAGAATTACTGAGAATGCTTGAGCATAGACTGGAGGAGATGAGAGAATGCTGTAGAGAGGGAGAAAATCAGCGGAAATGTATCTTTTGATTCGTAGCTCCGATGACAAATCTGATGGGACCAATAGCTTCAAAAGGGGGGTAAACTTTAGCTCGGCTAGCGAGCCCTCCTCTCCTACTGCCGCCTCTCTTGAGGCGGAAGAGAAAACTTGCTGCTCCTTGTCTTGTTGCGGCGTGCGATGAGTCGTCGACGCCTCTTAGAGCCAAATCTGATCATCTCCTCTCTCTCCACCAAGCTCAGGATGGCTGCAAATCAGCTTCCATCACCCTCCAACAGCCTTCTCTCTAGTTGCATGGGAAAGTTTTGCCAAGTGGTAGTCTTCCTAATGCATTTTCTACCATTAAATTAAAATTTTCAGAATTAATTAATTCTGAGAATTAATTTCAGCCCTTAAAATATGCCCATCTATAATGAAATTGGCTAGGCCATTTGCAACTTGGAGTGGTTTCCAACCTCTGGTGACCCTTAGACTAGCATTAATTAATTAATTAATGCTAGTTCTTGGTGTCACCACTGACACTTAATGGCCAAACAATTATCCTAGGGTCCAACCTGGCACCAACTGACCACCAAAACCCAGTTGGCATAACTTAACACAACAAATTAATTCTGAGAATTAATTTCAGCCCTTTTGACCTTGCCCAAAATTAAATATGCCCATCTGTAATGAAATTGGCTAGGCCATTTGCAACTTGGAGTGGTTTCCAACCTTTGCTGACCCTTAGACTAGCATTAATTAATTAATTAATGCTAGTTCTTGGTGTCACCACTGACACTTAATGGCCAAACAATTATCCTAGGGTCCAACTTGGCACCAACTGACCACCAAAACCCAGTTGGCATAACTTAACACAACTTTTGCTTTTAACACCCACTGCATCCTTGGGGTCCTTGGCCGGTTCCCATGAAATAACTGCCATGTGCATCACATGTGCTAAACAACCTTGCACATTTGATTAATAACGCCAAACAATTATCCTAGGGTCCAACCTGGCACCAACTGACCACCAAAACCCAGTTGGCATAACTTAACACAACTTTTACCTTTAACACCCACTGCATCCTCGGGGTCCTTGGCCCGTTCCCATGAAATAACTGCCATGTGCATCACATGTGCTAAACAACCTTGCACATTTGATTAATAACTTAATTAAATGTTACTAGCAAGATTAAAGCATCTCAAAATTTCGCGTCCCCGTGAGAGACCTCCCCCTTGAAAACCTTGTAATCGTCCTCGATTGCACTGCATTGGGCCAAAGCAAATGTATATTGCTCAGGAATTTCAATTTGGTATGATAGTCACCACAACATTGGCCATTGTTGTCGAACCGTTGCATATGCACAAAACTTATTGAAAATTTCCAGCTAGTAAAACATAATAGAAAACTGAAAAACAGTCCAAAACTGTTGCTAGAAACCATTGGATGCATCCATAAATCATGTTTCTCAACCGTTCTAACTTCAAAACCACAGTAAAGCATATTCTCATCATAAACCATGGCTGAAACTGTCAATGACATTCATTTACATGCGGGTGTCCATGGAATCAGCTGTAAACCATTAAAAACTGAGCATGACCTGATCATAAACTGATCATGGACTGATATGAGAACTGATCACAAATGGCTGCAAATGTGACTCCAAACTGATCACAAGCTGATGATAAAAAAATTGATCAGAAATTGATGCAAAAGCTGATGCAAAACTGATTCCAAAGTGATCATAAACGGCTCTCAAACTGATAAAAAACTTAGCTGAAACTACTCAGAAATTGATCTCAAAATTGAGGCAAAAACTCAACCCAAACTGGTTCAAAAACTCATGCATAAGTATAGTCTCAGAGCCGCGGTGACAACCATACTCATGTACATGTATCTCACAGTGACTAGTACACCGAATAGTGACCTCATGGCAGACATACTGCCAGCGTAGTACCTTGGATGCATGCTGAATACATCCGAGATCCACTACATACTAGAGCTGTCCAAAACCGGTGGAGTGGAAGTGCTACCTTCCCCTTGAGCATTAGGCAATGCTCCGGACCCCCGCTCTGTTGAACTTGAGTAAGCCTGATCCAAAGTTGGCTCTAACTGAAAGGCATCGAGATAAAGTTGCAACAACAGAGGATGGTCTGCCAAGTCATCCTCTTCCATCCATTTTGCATCCATTGGTGAATAGTTTTGAAACTTCACCAAATATCTTTTGGAAACTTTACCTCCGACCTTCCTTTCCTTATGTACCAAAATCTGCTCGGGTAGCAAGATCTCATCTAGTTCCTCAACCTCTAGCTGAATTTCAGCAGATTCATCTTTTGGCACATCACCACGAAAAGGTCTCAACAAACTGACATGAAAGGCATTGTGTATCCGCCAATGTGGAGGTAATTTCAGCTGATATGTAACATCGCTGATCTTTTCCAACACTTGAAAGGGCCCATAGTATCTCATGCTTAACTTCGGATACAACCTCTCTCTTTCCTTCATATTTTTCAGCCTTGCCTTTTTGAAATGCAGCAGTACATAATCGCCCTCTGCAAACTGCAAAGCACGTCTATGGCGATCAGTTGCCTGCTTTTGCTTGTCCTGTGATATTTGAAGTGCATACTTTATCTTTGCATAGGTTGTATCCAAGTTGACGGTGCTCTACCTTGCATCAAGAGCGTGGACCACCACTGCAATGCATTCCCCTCAAGAAAGTGGCTGCCTTTCGAATCTTAGAGGATTCGGTGAAGTTTCCCCCTAAATAGGGTGCATCAAACTACTGAATGAAGGTCAAAGCTTTCAGTCTACTTGTGCACCACTGAAGGGCTCAAACTTCATTGCTTTTCCACCCTCATCATAGTCTTTTGCTTCCCCTTTGGGAGTTAAATTGTCATACACTGGCTGCTGCAAAAAGGGTGAATTTGCTCGCACAGCCAAGAGACCTTTTGGTTTCCTCGTGGGTACTGTGACTTATGGGGCTAGATTGAGAGGGTGATGCAGCAGCCCAACCCTTTCTTACACTTGATTGTGATCGTCCTTGGCAAGATTGGGATCTTGCTAGCCATGTTAACCTTCAAAAGGCTTCAACTAACCGAGTGTACCATCTTGTGATTGAGGATTATCATTGATTGGTTGCCAAAGCCAATGTGGTTTGGGACATTCATAAATCTAAGGGTTGGTGGAAAATGACTGTGATGGAAGGATGGATGAACAAGACACCATTCAAATGCAAGATCTTTCTTTGGAGAGTGCTCATTAGTGGACTACCTTTAACCCAAGCAATTGTTGCAATGGATTTTCCAAAAATTGGAGACGAAGTTTCTTTACTGGAAATTGCAGGCTTGGGTTTTCAATGTCCACCTTAAAGTTGCACAGTCCATCATGCTCCCTACACTCATTTTCTGCGGCTTTTGCCTTGGACTGTCTCCGCCTCGAGGGTTCTTACCGGACATATTCGCTTTATGCTATGGAAAAAGGAGACTTTGCATGTAGGTATCACATGGATCTCTTAGAGCCATCCTTGCACTCCTAAAAGTATGGGTGGTGGGGCTATTTTAGATATGCACACTTACATGGTTGCTCTTTGATGGTCTCTCTTTTGTGCCATGTGCACTAATTGGCACCTTTGGTTCTTTGTTGCCTAGTTCCTTTTCGAAGAGCGGGGCATGGTTCATGGTAACATGACCATTCGCGGTTCTTGATGGTAGGTTCTTAATTCTGATGTTCTCTTTGCCTTATCTTTCTCCCTTGGTGACTCAGTTGGTCTACTCATGGAAGTTGGTTCTTCAAAAGGCTTAGTGGTATTGTAGGAGGATCATTTGGCCGCTAACTCTTTTTAAATGAAATTGTTGGCAATGTCCAAGCTGATTTCGTGTGTTGGGAAGCAAGAGGCTTGTCCTAAATTTAACCGTATGGCATGACTGGGCTTATCATTTGTTTCTCATGCCACTCTAGTGAGTTGTAGGGGGTTTGATGTCTTTTCACACTACCAGGAGTATTTTTTAGATCCCTTGATTATAGGGACTTGTGGGACCTAGCTTTTGACGATTTTGACGACATTGCAGCCCAAAGAGCCCTTGGGCCTTCGCTACCCTCGATTTTGATTGTCCCCAGCAGCATTGGAACCTTGCAAATCGACTCCATGTAGGAAAAGCTTTGGCTAATCAAGTATGTCACCTTATGATTAAGGACCACCATTGGCTATTTGCTAAAGTCAATATTTATGGGGCTTGCATAAATCTCAAGATTGGTGAAAAATGATTGTCATCAGGGTTTGTTCAATAAGATTCCCTACAAATGTAAAGTCTTCCCTTGGCGTGTCATGGTTGGTGGGCTATCTGTTTCCATAGCAAAACATGACATTTCCAATGGCAACAACTTTTTTTGTCTCACCAGTGCGAAATCTTCTCACCATCATTTTCTTTCATACCCTTTGGTGCGGAAAGTGTGATCCTTGTTGTTTGCTATTTGGAGGGTTGTGGT
Organism: Lygodium microphyllum; assembly: GCF_053477565.2. Taxonomy (NCBI): domain Eukaryota; kingdom Viridiplantae; phylum Streptophyta; class Polypodiopsida; order Schizaeales; family Lygodiaceae; genus Lygodium; species Lygodium microphyllum. The sequence goes on from NC_141143.1 coordinate 96,816,856, forward strand.
TGGCAAGCATAGTAGCTAAGAAACGCGTTTCTTTGAATTTGAAACTTACGAAATGTTTCTTAAAGTATGAAATGTTTCTAAGAGTAAAATACATGGAAGTTTTTTTTCCTTTTTTGATGAGTTGGAACCCAAAACATGGTTTTTTTGACAAAAACTATTAGCCAATGTTAAACATGATGATGATGATGTGTAATGATGTGTGAGGGCTAAAGATTTTGGACGAGAGACAGATTTTATTGTGATTTTGTTTAGTTATTGGACTTTGTCAATCTAGTATCTATTCTTTTCTTGAGGGTTGAAACCTGCGTTTCTTATTTTACCCCCTCTTGAAAGAAACTTACAAAACATATTTCTGATGTTTCATTTCTGACATTTCTGGCTGCTATGTTGGCACGCCACTACGCCCCTTTGATTGGGTCTTTGCTCAGTCCCAAATACCCTTCTCCGGCACAACCACATATGAAGATTTTGTTTCCTTTCCTCCGTTCTTGGGGCTGTTGGCATAATTGACAACTTGGAATGCTTTTGTTTTTGATTCTGCATCTAGGGTGCAAAGACATCTTACTTAGTTGAAAGGTCTCCTACATTGGTAGCTGGACTTTATTTAGCACACTGATCTCCTTTTTAGGGAGGACTTATTCCCTTGGCATATGACAGTCTCTTTTGCTTCTTTACCATGACTTTTGTACTCTTTTAGTCATCCGACTTTCTATACTTGTGTAGTCATTTGGTACTCTTGTAGCCATTTGATATAATATAAATTAGTCATTACAAGAAAGAAAGAAAGAAAGAAAGATCTATAATGTCCTTTGGAGGCCAATGTTGACCTAAAGGATAGATCAAATGATTCATTACATTTCATTTCGGGTATCAATACCATGAAGGTACATAAAAAGATAGAAAAGGAAAAATAACTAAGTCGGAATAAACTTTAAGCTCTTATGACTCACAAGAGCTTTAATCACAACATGGAGTTCCATTACAAAAATAGAGGTGGCTGATCCCATTAGAAGATTTATTTCTGGGAAAGTGGGGTGTGGAACTCTTTAATGACTGCTTTTCCTGAGAGAGAGAGAGAGAGAGAGAGAGAGAGATTGGTCCTTGTTATCCTTCTATAGAGAATACATCATTGTATGCATGCACCATTTCACCCTAGGATATTGGCGTACAGCCCTATTTAAGGAAGAGTGTAGTGAAATTGCGATGTTTGCAAGTTGGGCCAGGTTCCAACTTCCAAAGACAGGAAAGACTACTATATTTTGGCCTAAGACTGCATCGTGATACTGTTATCAGAAGTGGGATTCCACATTTTAAGGGCAGAAAGAGGCGTGAAAAGGGTCTCGAAGGTCAGTAGTAGCAGTGTAGCTTTTAGGCCACACCCACAACTGATAATGGTGATCACAAATTGAAGAAGGCTGCTTCATCTGGGATAAACGGTGTAGGAGGATGCACATCGCAATATGCTAGCCTTGCAAGAGATTCTGGCACATGCACTTCAAATGATGTGACTAGATATTCTTCTGTCGAATGCAATATCCTCTGATATTTTTGAACTCTAGATAGGAGATTGTAAGGATGCATAGAGTTGGGAGCTATCCACAGCTATCTACAAGTAATGAAGCTTAGGCCAACCTTTTAAATTGCCATCCTTAATACATACTCATCCTTCCCTGCATTGTGGAGTGGTGGTCAGCAAATTGACAATGTGGCATGATCCTTAATACTGCACAACTAAAATGTAGGCACCTCCTTTCCTTCTATCAGTGTCAAATTCCCAACTTGTCCCTTCTACTTCTTCCCCATAAGAAGTTGGGCATAATATACGTCTAGACACTTGCTTACATATACAGCTTGTCCATAATATTGTATGACATGAAATTGAAGACCCTGGCAGACTTACAGTTGCTGTATTGCTCTTGTAAGCGAGGCTCTGAAATATTTTGTTTTTGGTGCTTTATTTCAAATCAGATTCTGGAAGCCTTCATCTCATGCCCAATCAGTAACATTGTAGTTGACAATATTTAAAAGGATAATAATAAGGAGAGAAGACAGAAAGATGTGGTGAATGGTGACTTTTGCTTGCAGGATCTTCTAACTTTTATGAATTGCCGAGACCGAACATTTTGGCAATGCAGTGATTGTAGTGAAGCATATAAATACTGGGTATGAAAGTTTTCCATACTCTTTGCTGCTACAAATAAAACCTAATGAATTTAGTGTGAAACATAAACCACCTCTCAACTAATAGAAGGTGTGTCATGAAATAACAAAGAAAATCAAATCTGGTGTATCTGAAAAGGACAATAAGAAACTATCTGTAGTACTGGGGCTGTTCTTATAAACGTTAGCATGTGAGACCAAATAGACATTATTCAAGATTATGTCTAATTTTCAGGTCTGTTTGTATTTGGGTTTTAAAAAGAAGAAGTAGGACATCATTGTGGCTTTCACCACAATCCAAAGGTGCCTTGAGGGGGGTAAGGTGGTAATTTGTTCATGAGATGCATAAAACTCAGTAGGCCTAGTACAATATTATATTTGATAATTGATTGGGCATTCAGGGCACCTGCATCGAGATCATAAATATTTACATGCAAATAGAGATCCAAATTAGGGAAAGTTTTGCTTGGCAAGTCTTATGAGGGTTTATTCTTAGAAATGACCAGTCTAGAGAGTAGCATTCTAGCAATAATTTAGGGGTTTGTATGTCCAAAGTACTCTAGAAAGAAAGCAAAAGGTGCGGGAAGAGTTCCTTGGACTTTTGGTGGGGTTACTTGAGGATGGTGGATGACTCATAGAGCACTTGGATAAGTCTAATGTGGGAGATTAGGGCTGTAGCCAAGGTGGTAGAGTGGGATGGCTTGCAAGCACCACTAACTCGTACCAACATCTGTTCTTCTACCCTTGGATGTGCCCGCATCCTCCTTAAACATGTGCTCTTGCCAGTCTCTTTTTCTTTATCTAGGTGAGGATGTGAGAACGAGTGCAGGGACTTCAATATAGAAGCTAGGAGTAGATAGTTGGGATTTCAAGGTCGGCTTGGCAGGCTATCAACTAGGTCGTGGTCTTAATTTTGTGGATGTTGTAGGAGCTTGCAAGGGACCACTCTTCAAATACAAGATGATTGTGGGGCCACTAGCCAAAACTTACGGATAGGAGAGCCTCGTTAACTCTTTCAAGCTTAGAAAAGGAACACCATGTGTGGAGAGTTATTTTCAGTTGGCCCCAAGCCTATGGAGATCGTATTCGTAATGACAGAGATTAGTGTTGTAGATATATCTTTACGGTTAATTCTTTTAGCAAGAGGATCTCTCTTTGTTGAGAGCTCTGTGCAAGTAAGCATTTTCGAAGCGTAGGAGAATGGGCTCTCCAATTGCTTTTTCTTCACCTTCTCAAAGGAGGTAAAGTCGATCCTATAGGAGCTCCAAGAGATTCTTTAGTGCAAGGAGGATTTTGCCAACCTCTTGCTCCTAGTCCCCTACCCCAGTTTGGATATATTGGTAGCTTTTCAAGATCAAGAGGAAAAAGAATGCCTAAGAGAGTTTGGGTTCTCCAATTATGCTTTGGTTGGATTGTTAAAGGAGGGCATCACCCTTGCCCGAGCATTTTAAGAGATCTATAACCCATGGAGGATCCTAACTAATGCCAACGGGGTTGATTTGCTACGGGAAGATCAAAAGGAGTTGTCATTGTTGAGCCATCACCCTATGGACCTATTGTGAGTTACATATAAAGCAATGCAAAAGTCATGGACACAGGAAACTCATGTTACTTCTTCCAAACTTCATTCATATTACACATACATGCTTTGTTGAGTAGTGTCTTGAGCATCTTAGAGTTTTGATCCTATAGAGAGGGTGCAACACAATGGATAGAGAATGGCTGTGCTTCTCTTAGACTTGGAGAGAACCTACAAGTAAAGTTGAATGGGACTTCCTACAAGGGTGTGTGGCTTATTTAGAATTTGTACTAGTGGGTGTCAGCCTTGTATCAAAGCACCCAGTAATACATTGGTCATTGGTGAAACAAGTTTTGACTAGAGAGGTCAATTAGCCACTGTTGCCCTTAGAGCATTGTACCTCTTTGCTCTCTTGGTAGAGGTGGTGGCCCTCTTTCTTCACTTTTAAGTCTCAAAATTTTGTAGCTCAAGGCTTCTATTTAGGTGTGAGGATTAGTATGGGTTCAATGGCTTTGACATTTAATGCATCTGATTGTTCATAGTAAGGCATATTTTGATGTTGATGTGACATGCCGATGGGGTATCTCAGCATTTTATTGACTTTGAAAATATGACAAGCTAATGAAACCTAGTAGTAGTGTGTATAATGGACCCCCAAGTTGATGTGACTTTGACCTACCTTAGTAGAGTAATATGACCCTTTTGTCTAAACTTTAATGGTATACTTCCAGTGGTCTTTGACACTCTGGTTAAAAGTGGATCATGATACTTCATATAGGTGAATCTTTTTGTTTTCCTAGTGTCATAGTTATTTTCTAACATCACAATGTCCTCGAATATTTGAGCTTATAATAAATTTCACTTCTAACATGTACAGATTGACACTTACGAATCACAGAAAACTTGAAATAATTAATCACAATGTGCAGTTTCTATTACATAGTAAACACTCTTTCTTCCTCTTAAACTTAAGGTTAGACTATAAGATTAACAAGGGACCACTTGTAATGAAAGTGCTTACATATCTTAAAATATAACACTTATAGATTATAGAGAACTTGAAATAGTTTATTATCACATGTTTCTATTATATAGCAATCTCTCTCTACCCCCTCTTAAACTTAAGGTTAGAGAATAAGATTAACAGGGGAAAACCCATATTGAATGTGCTTACATACATGCTTCAGAGGCCATCCCTTTTACACTCCTGCAACATTCATAATTCATAAGGTGCATTGTGCAATATGTGAGATACTCTATAATAATGCAAATTATATGTATACTCTATAATAATGCAAATTATATGTATGCATGCATGCACATTAGATGTTGATAGCCTAATTTGCAAAGAAAAACCAAGAAAATGCATTGCAAAAACATAGGTGTAGTTTAGCTAGGGGGACATGCTTTCATCAAAACATTGATTGTTCGACTTTTCATTGTAGATCTGTGCAGTGGCATTTCCCCAATGTACACCTTCACCTCCCTTGCATGTATCTACATTGGGACCATTTGATGTAGAACATGCTATATATGGTACAGAGTTGAACCCACATGGTTATGTCAACTACACTATTATCAAGCCTTGTCGTGGAATTTGTTTTGATGTCTACCGAAAATGTCCTTATGCTATTAATTTCCAGGTGTGTTTCATTTGTTACATATTAACTTGTGTCTATTTTCTTTAAAACCACTACTTGTCGTTTTACAATTTCAAAGAGTTTTGTTTATGCATATAAAGTCACATAATTACAAAGATAAATTTTCAACTATTTTAAAATCAATTATGATCATTTGGCAGTGTCCCCCCTTGTATGACATGCGGGATTACCATGATTGGCCAAGTTGTAACAATGTTGGGAACTTGAATATCATACAAGGCTAGTTGTGTTTGTAGTAGATCATTAACATCATTGTATATACAAAGCAAGAGCAATATTACTTTGCCTTGTTTCAATCAAATGTTTAATTTTCAAATGCATGTAGTTCCATGATGTATCAAACCCATAACTAGTTTATGGTGCTCAATACAAAGTTGTCTTATCAAAGGCAAACACACATACACACAGCCTCTCTCTCTCTCTCTCTCTCTCTCTCTCTCTCTCTCTCTCTCTCTCTCTCTCTCTCTCTCTCTCTCTCTCTCTCTCTCTCGGGTCCACATTTTTAGAATTAAGAAGGATGCAAACTTAAATGATGTTTGCCCCCAATACTTGCAACACATCTTTTTAAAGTACATTATAATTTTGTGAATGTTCTCGTTGGGATGTTAGCATCGTGTTTGTAGACAAGTACTTGATAAAGCACGTAGATTTATGAGAGCTTAAAGTAGAAGTTGACATTCAACCAAATGAATAACAATATCAAATAACAAGGGACATTTATATCAAGTAGGTACCATTAGACTAATTTGAGGCTCTATTTAGCTCTACTATTGAGCATTATACCAATAACTTAAGTCAACCTTTGTACTATTGAGAATGGAAAACTCTATGCATGATGCTCTCAATTAAAATCAACATGTTGAATGGCAAATGCATTATTGTTTTACCTTGCACAATTTAGTGTTTTATTCATTTGCTTCCTATATAAAAATAGCCTACTATATTTGGAAAAATAACAATTTTATTCACTTTATAAAACTAGTTAATTGATTAACTTTCTTATTTGTGTAGTATAACTTAGTTTTTATGTATTTAAACTCTTTAATTTATATCTTCATTTTTAATGATTTCTTAATGACATTAGTATAGTAACTAATGGCATGCTACTTTAGGACTAGTTTGGCTCCAAAGCTAGAATCATGTAAGCAATGGTAAAACTAAGATATATAAGTTTTTGGATTTTCAAACTTTATGCATTTCTTGAGCATGTGTTATCATGGAACTAAATCAAAAGGTACTATTGATATTGATTCTTGGTCATCATTTGTAAAAAAGGAGAAATACACTATATAAGCTAAAATCAAGAGTTTATTTCTATCATGGTTTTTCATCTTGTTACCATGTTTACAAAATCATTACAATCCCAATTAATAGAAAGAGAATCTTAATATTCAAATTATGATTTAAAATTAGTAATTGTATTTTGAAGCGAGCTTATTAAATTTTCTAGGCTTGCCTTCATCAAAAGGTTAGTTCAATCAAAGAGCTAATTACTACAAAAGGTAGCAATAGATTTTTGTAACTATCTCCAATCTTGGACAAGGAAAGTTAGTCCAAGCATGGATTAGTGGCATCAAAGTAAAGGATGCAATATTCCATTCATGTCTTACTTAAATAGTTATACTATAAGTACTATGGCTACTCGTTTTCACAACACATCATATAGGTAGACTCACGTGATTATATAGCCATTTTTATTTCACATTCACCATAAGTAAATAACCTTTCTCAAGGTAAGGAATGATACCTTTTGAGTAGGGTTCAAGACTTGTTAGCACATCACTTGGTTGGTGGATAGCTATCTTTGCATGGTATGTTTTTCTAATTTTAGTTTCTTGCCCTCTCAAACACTCACTTGGTCTTGCTCACTACGGTCATTGAGGAGGGTTCTAGTGCAATGAAGCATTATTGTTCATTTGGCTTGCAAGTTGTCCCATCTTTCCATATGAGTAATGCGAAATACTTTATTGTGTATTTTCTTAGCTAGTACTTGGAGAAAATCCCTTCCCATGTTTGTGTTCATGTGCATATGTGCATGCGTGTGCTTTTGGATGTATGTGGTAGGTGTGTATATGCATATATATGCTAAGTGTGTGTGTGTGTACTTATTTTGCTTGTGAAACCTTGAGTTCTATAGCTTAGTTCTTCACTTGAGGCAATCAAGGTTGTGCAATTAGTGGATGATCTATTCCTCCAAGTGAGGTAGGCACAACAATCACAACTAACAGGGGCAGAGAATGACAGCCATGAATGGTAGGCAACAAATGAAATAGGGTGTGTTTCTTCAAAAAGTTGGAAAGTTGGCATAATTGCATAATACAAATGG